>NC_056749.1:261253336-261494093 GCF_019279795.1 Protopterus annectens
ATGGACAGAAGTAAAAGTACAAGAAGTTCAAAGTATAGGATATGAAATGGGATGAATCAGACAGACAGAGAGATTGAAACAAAGTTAAGATAAGTCTCTAACTGGAAATCACCAGGCCCAAATGCATTACTTAACATCTGGTTAAAAGAATTTACATCTTTGCACAAAGATTTAGACATGCGTACCCTGACAGACACCAACCTGACTAACAGGAAAAACAATGATCCTATTTAAGAGTGAACCTGCAAGGTACCCTAAAAAAACTACAGACCCATAACTTGCCTTCCAACTATGTATAAACTATACACCAGTACTGATGCCAACAGAGTTTACATTCATTTAAAAGAAAAATCAATTATGGCAACAGAACATAAGGGCAATTAAAGAAAATCATATGGAACAAAGGATCATCTGCTGCTAAATAAAGTCATAATGGAGAACTGTAAAAAGGGGAAGAAATACAAGTATGGCATGATTTGACTACAAAAAAATCACTGACAGTATCCCACATTCATGGATAAGAGAGTGCTTAAAATGTATAAGACACATCCTACAGTGATTAGCTACATCACAGGGACCACAAAACAGTGGCAGACCACTTTGTAATAAAGACATGATAAAGGACAAATTATTATCCCAGGGATAAAAATCCAAAGGGGGATAATTCCAGGGTGACTCCCAGTCACCTCTGCTATTCTGTCTTGCCCTTAACTCATTAAGCTATCTACTTAACAGATTAAGATTAGGCCATGGCTACAATTTGGCTCCTAGAAAACAACATAATGCAAAGACTTATCTTCTCTTTGCCGATGATTTAAAACTGTACAGCTCTTCGAGGAACTATAAACACAACTGTGAGTAATCAAAACGTTTTCATACGATGTGGAAAGTCATTTGGACTTGACAATTGTGCAAAAGCAACCTTTAAAGCAGGAAAACTACAGCACAAAGAAAACATCAGTTTGGAACAAGAATGGGATATAAAAGAATTGGAGCAAGAGGGAGTGTATAAATTTTTGGGAACTGATAAAAGGATCAAGAATAAAACATGAACAAATGTGAATAACACTTAGTAAGGAATATTTTAGAAGACTTAAATTAATCCTGAGAATAGCGTTGACATCTAGGAACAAAATTCAAGCTATAAACCAATTTGCTCTTCCTGTCCTAAGTTACAGTTTTGGAATAACTGACTGGCCACAAAATGTGTTGGATAAATCAGACAGGAAAACAAGGATGCTTCATGCTCAACAAATGACATAAAAAAATAATTGCCATACCAAGATTATATATTCCCTGTTCCAAAACGAGGTATACGCCTCCTTGAAATTGATTACATGCACAGATCTGCAAATGTGGGACTGTACCCATCTGCTGACCTCAAGACCCAAATGTAGTTTTGAAATGTGAGAAGAATAAATCTAAGATGACTTCCCTTCTCAGTCTAGCAAAAGCATATCGGCGTCAAGCAGGAATGGAAATCAAACCAGAAGATACAAATCAGGCAGCAATTGAATGTGCCAAAAACAAAAGAAAGAATATAAGGTGAAGGATCAAACGAGAAGGAAAGAAATGTGGAAAATGCATAAATACAGTTGCAAGTATAGAAACCTCCTGGAAGAACCTCATGTTTAACAGGATTGAACACAGGAATGATTAAGGAGGTCAATTCAAACCAAAAAATGAAAGGCTAATATTGGCGGCCCAAGACAGTGGGCTATGTACATGTTGGCTTACAAAGTCCATTGAACATGTGGGAGAAAGATAAATGTAGGTTTTGTATAACAGAACTGGAAACAGTCACACACCTCGTTGCTGGCTTTGACATACTAATGGCAAAAGGATTGCATACTGAAAGGCATAACAATGTGGCAAGACTGTTGCACTGGGAATTATGGAAACATTATAATACTGAAATAGCTGAAAAACACTGGAAACATGAGCCTGAAAGCATCATAGCAAATGATGAAGTCTACATCACATGGAATTACTCGTTACCAATAGCTCAAAAGATAGATGGCAAGAAAACCAGATAAAGTCGTCCATGAAAAGAAGGCAAAAGTAGCACTGATCACTGAAATCGCTACACCCAGTGACCACAATGTCTTGCATATAGAGAGACAGTCATAAAATATCACGATTTGCAAGCAGAAATGAGAGCAATGTGGAAGAAAGCTACCCAGACAGTTCTAACAGTCGTAGGTGCAACTGGTCTTATAAAAAAGAATCTACAATCCTATTTAAATATGTTACCAATAGATCTAACTCCATGCAAACTGCAGGAGTCATTACGTGGCACATTGCAGGTGCTGCGAAAAGCACTTCTGGCTGATATCGAATACTGCAACAATACTAATTTCATGATTTTATCATACTTTGACTTAGGAATGGGTCCATTCCTGCCACGGTATTAGAAACCCTAAAGATTTGGAGAAATTGAAAATAAGAGGACTCTATATGGGCAGCTACTTCAAGAGTTTTTGCAAGGAATTTTGCAGTCAGGACAGTTACAGACGTTGTGCTAAGCCCTAATCAGAACACACAAAATGTGTGAAAATTTTTATGCAGTATTTGCTTCCCACACATCAAACTGTTGACTTTTTTTTTTTTATTTTAACTACAGTAGAGAAATTTCTACAATAGGGTACTTATCAGACTGGAAGGTTTGCTTGAAAAACAAGCAAACTGATTAACTGCAAGTGTGGTGAGCACGTGTGAAGTGTATCAGACTGCATGACTAGAAAAAGCTGAAGTTGGCGCTGGACACTTCTTATAACTGGATGTCCAGATTATCTCAAAGTCCATCAGCTATGAATGATACAAGGACTCTGGAAATTGGGCCAGACGTGGGCTTCTGCATGACAAGACCACCCAAGAATCAGTACCACATCACTGACTGAAAATAATCACACGTTCCCAGTGACTTGTTTCTTCCCTACCACACCTCCGACATTTTGATCTCCTTCTGAGGGACAATTCTTTAAGTTTATCTAAGGTATAAAAATATCTATACAAATACTTCCGCAAAAATCCTAAACCTTCTGGACCTTGTTACATACATGGGAGCCATACACATGTCCTCCGACTGTTACCATGTAAAGTACTTTTCCAGCTTCTCTTTCCAATCTTTTCTAACCTCCTCTGATTGATTCTTATAATTATGTTACAATATTTATATGTCTCACTAAATCTGTTCTTGATTTGACTAACTCTACCAGAGCAAGCCTTTCACTTAGGACTCTCTCTCATCCCTTTCTCTTTGCAGATATTCTGCTATCAATCCCTGGTAGGAAAGGAGTTTCTAACCTGCAGTCCAAACTTATTTTTGGCCACAATCCATTCTATTACCATTCCTTTTCTAGTTATTCGCTCCCAATATCGTAGTTCCTTTACCAGTTTTCTCCAGTAAATTTCGGCATCCTTTTGCCTATTTTCTGTACCCCTACTTGCATTCAACCCTATTGGCAAAATCTTTTTTCTCCATTCAAACGCAGGCTTAGTTCTAAGAATAACTTCTGCAACTTTATGAATATAATCACAAATAATATGGTCCAAAAAACTTCTGGATAACTGAGGGTGAAGCAGTGAGATGTGAACGTGCTGTAGGTCTCCAAAAATCTCCAGAAATCTCCAAATGATTAATTAGATATAATTTTATTCCAAACAGACAAGCGCTTTCGCTAATGATATCAGAGACAATTGTGAGATGCCTACTACCAGAAAAACACCAACAGGCTCACTCCAACATACAACCTGCAAAGCTCTGAGCCCATCACCTTCAAATAATAACTTACAATTTGCTAAAAGGACCCATTCCAGTCAGCTGATGAGCTATTTATATTCTCTGCTGAAAATATTCACTCTTCCAAGCAGGTTAAATTGCAATCCTTCTGAGCTGTTCATCTTCGTGCCCCCCCCCCCCCAAAAGTTGTGCATATGAACCATAAATATAGATGTTCAAGTATATTCGTTGTTGCAGTCTCAACTGGTGGGATTTCCCAAACAGCCCTGAACACCACAGAATAGTTTCTCTTCAGCAGCTGGTGGATGCCCTATCTGATGTTATTATGATTGGGCATAAGGGGAGTCGGCCAGAGCCATGACCTCAGTACTTTTCTTGCCCCTATAGGTAGTTGACCCTCCAGAGTGTCCCTGGGCCAAGGATCTGGGAACCTGTAATCCAGGAAAAAGGAGAAGCAGAGAAGAGGGTTAACCTGACTGAGTAGGATAATGTCAGCCTAAACTGTAGGTCAAGGAGATAGGAGGAAGGGAAATGCTGCAACAGTGAATACACTCAAACATCTACATTTATGGCGAGTATACACAAAGTACAATTGTGTACCTACCATAAATGCAGATGTTTGAATGTATTCACTGTTGCAGTCATTACTCCTGGGTTAACCTGCTGGCAGGCTAGCTGCAGTCGGCCAGAATTCCTAAGTCTAGGTCCGGCGTTGGTTGCTGTCGCCTCTTCCCTGACGTCAGTGCGCCAGCGGTATAAAAGATGCAGCAGACGCCTGTTTCTTCAGTTTTTCTTGCCCCAGATGTCAGGTGCCCCAAATAGGTAGGCTGAAAAATATATCAATAAGAAATGCATGCACAAAAATAACATTTCCTTCATCTAAAAGCAAATACACCAAAAAGGTTGTATAGGATAGAGAAGTGCAGGTAAGTCCCAGCAAAGAGAAGGGGGATGGTGGGTGGGTAACCTGGACTGCAACAGTGAATACACTCGAACATTTACATTTATGGTAGGTACAAAACTGTACTATGTTCATCGTATTTCACTGTTGCAGTCATTACTCTTGGGTTGAATCCCAAAGCTGAGGATGGGTGGCTGGGCTAAATAAGATTAGGGGAGGCTATGAGGCCCTGCAGAACTGCAGCGGCGAAGCCTGCTCTGGACTTAGAGTAGAGAGGCAAGTGGTAGTGCTTTGTAAAGGTGTGCACTGAACTCCAAGTTGCAGCCTCTAAGATTTCTTTGGTTGGCACTCCCCTGAGGAAGGCTGCTGAAGTGGCTGCTGCTGTGCTGGAATGAGGCCTAATGCCCTTGGGCACTGATTTGTCATGTTGAGAATAGCAGAAACGGATGCAATGGCCTATCCATTTAAAAATAGTCTGTTTTGAGATGGCCTTTCCTTGTGATCCTACAGCATATGACACAAAGTTGCTCAGTCTTTCTGAAAGCTTTAGTTCTGTCCAAGCAGAAGCATAACTGCCTGTGTATGTCCAAAGAATGCAGAATTTTCTCACTCTTGTTCTGTGGATTTGGGTAAAAGGTAGGCAAGTGAATGGTTTGACTGAGGGCCACACTGGACCCCACCTTAGGCATAAATGTAGGGTTTGTCCTCAGAGAAACCCTGTCTGGATGAAAAATGATGAAAGGTTCCACAGCCATGAGTGCTTGTAACTCTGAGACTCACCTTGCAGAGGTTATGGCTAGGAGCAGAGCTGTTTTCCAGGATAAGAATTTAATATATGCCGCTGATGATGGCTCGAAGGGAGGCAGTGTGAGTTTTTCCAAAACATAATTGAGGTCCCAGGCCGGAATTGGTGCTCTCCTTGGAGGCCTAATGTTTTTGGCCCCTCTGAGGTACTGCCTTATTAAAGGATGAGAAAAGATAGGTGATTCCGTTTTGTAATGTGATTCCGTATTGTAATGTGCAGAAATGGCAGAGGCATGAATCTTAATTGATGAGAAAGAAAGGCCTTTGTTCAGCATCTCAGTTAGGTATTGTAAAATCTGAGGAATATTTGGTACAGACGTGTCAATGCCTTGTTCCAAGCACAGAATCTCTTCCATTTTTCTGCGCAAGATTTTCTGGTACTGGGCCTCCTGGCCTCCAAGATAACATCCATAACAGCTTTTGAAAGAGGAGTTTTCTGAATGGCTACATTATCCGCCATGCTGCCAGATTTAAGGTCCTGAGTTGGCTGTGCAGGATCAGATTGTTTTGTTGGGTCAGCAAGCGAGAAGTTTGAGGCAATATCCATGCTGGACCTTCAGACAAGCTCTTCAGGATTGGGTACCAGTGCTGGCGTGGCCAGTGTGGTGTTATCAGAATCATTTTTGGCTTCTCTTGTCTGACCTTTAGGAGTACTCTGGGAAGGAGAGGTAGTGGGGGAAAAGCATATACTGTTAGATTTTTCCAGCTGAATGATAGGGCGTCCACTTTCCATGCTTGCTTGTGGTAAATCCCTGTGCAAAATCTCTGCAATTGAAAGTTGTGAGGGGAAGCAAAGATCTATGTCTGGGCATCCCCATTTCCTTATTTTCATCCTGAAGACTTGTGGATCCAGTTTCCATTCGTGGGGCTCCATGAGGTTTCTGCTTAGTTTGTCTGCCAGAGTATTTGTTTTTCCTGGCAGGAATTGTGCTTGCAAGTGAACTTGAAAAGCCAATGCTGTGTCCCATAAGGTCATTGCTCGTCTGCAGAGGGGGTAGGAATGAGTACCTCCCTGCTTGTTTATGTACCACATAACCGTAGTGTTGTCTGTCTTTATCAGTAATTGTCCTGGATGAAGCAGGTCCTTGAAAGCTGTTAGGGCAATTTGAACAGCTAGCATCTCTTTTTGATTGATGTGAAGATGCATCTGGTTTGCCATATGGACCCCCCAGGCATAATCTGATGCATCCGTTGCCGGCGTCTGTCTGGCTGTGGGTAAACTGAATGGCAGACCCTTGTTGTGGTGACAGGCTTCTACCCACCATCGAAACTCCTGCTGTAGGCAGGGAATGAGTGCAATTACTGTCTCCAGGCTGTGGCAATGCTGAGTCCAAACACTTTTCAGATACCATTGTAGTTTCCTCATATGCAGTCTGGCATATGGAATTAGTAGAATGCAGGAAGCCATGAAACCCAAGGCCAGCATGGTTTTCCTTGCAGATAAGTGGCTTTTTGTTGCCAATTTCTTGAAGTAAGTAGTCAGTTGTTTTTGCTTGTCTGGCGTGAGATAAGCCATCTGGGCAGTTGTATTTAAGCTTGCACCCAGGAGTATTATCTCTTGAGAGGGCACTAGTTTTGATTTATTTTCGTTTACTGTGTACCCTAGGCCAATTAGTAATCTTTTTACAAATGCCAGATGCTGTAGAAGAGTGTCATTGTTCTCTGCTTGAATTAGGCAGTCGTCCAAGTAGGGATATATTTGAATTCCTTTTTGTCTGCAAAACGCAATTACTGGTGCCAGGCATTTTGTAAAGACCCTGGGCGCAGTAGATAAGCAAAAGGGCAGTGCAGAGAATTGGTAATGCATTGAGCCAACTATGAATCTGAGGTATCTTCTGTAGGATTGTCTGACTTGGACATGCAGGTATGCCTCTTTTAGGTCCAAAGTTACGAGCCAAGCCATTTTGCCTAGCATGGGGAGTAGCTGCTGATGAGTCAACATCTTGAATTTTGGAACTTTCAGAAACGTATTCAGTATAGACAGGTCCAGAATTGGTCTCCAGGTTTTGTCCTTCCTGGGTACGAGGAAAAGTCTGGAGTAAAATCCTTGCCCCTGCTCTTGTTGTGGTACTTGCTGAATGGCCCTCATGTCCATGAGGGCTGTAATTTGTTTTTGTGCCTCTGCCCATTGATTGTGTGGCAGGTCTGGCATGCCCTTTGACCTTGGTAGAGTGTGAAAATGGAACCTGTGGCCTTGGGACACTATGTTCAGAACCCATTTGTCTTGGGTAACCATTTGATAAAAAAAGTGCTGGTTTTCCCCCTAAGGGGGCTGTCAAAAGAAAACTGCTTGGAACTGGTAGAGCAAAGTAATTGGGACTGTTTCCTGTAAGGCTATGATTTGTCTTCGCCGCTTTTGGAGGTAGGAGCACCCCATTGTTTAGGCCTGTATGAGCCTTAGGGCTAAGATCTGCCTCTGGGACGCCTGTATCTGCCTCTTTGCAGTCTGAGACTGGAAAGGACCAATTTTTAGGCGGCCAATTCCTGCTAAACCTGGGTGGCTGTACCTGTAAGAAATCCTTGACTGTCTGCATGGATTTTGCTTTATCCTCCATTTTTTCAACACCTCTTCTGCTTTAGTACCAAACAAAGTATCATGCTGTAATGGTTCATCTAATAATTTTGCTTTAACATGATCAGGCAGATTTTGTTCCTTTAACCAATCATGCCTTCTAATAACAGAACCTGTAACAGCTTCCCTGCAAGAGGCCTCCAGTGAATCATAACCACATTGCAAAGTATGCTTTCCCACTTGTTCAGTTGCATGCAATAAATCCTGCAATTCTCCTTGTTCTCTGAACATTCAGTATTTGCCAACATTTTCTGTTTAAGGAGCGACATTAAATATTGCTAATATTTAAACATATGAAATTGACAATTTAAAGCCCTTACAGCCAGGGTGGCAGAAGTGTAAACTCCCCCCCCCCATCTGTCTAGAGCCCTAGAATCTCTATCAGAGGGGACAGGGTTTTTTGCAGTGGAAGCTTTAACCCCCCCCCCCCTTGGGACCCTGAGATATAGTTTCTGGGTCAGCAGCGGGGTTTTTATATAGGAATTTATGAGAATACGGGACCCTGTAGTATCTGTCTGGCTTAGCAGGTGCAGGGGGTAAAGAGTCAGGGGACAGTCTGGACTCTGAAAATACATCTACAATGTCTACAACAGGTGGAATAGCAAGGGGTCTGTGCAGAGGAAGAAGCAGGAAGTCTCCGAGCCTTTTCTTAGACTCAGAATAAGCTTGGCTCTCCCAGTGGAAATGCTCCCTCATAGTATGCAGTGTTTCCCCAAAAGAATAGCCCTCAGGAGGAGAGGTTGAAGGAATGGATTCTTCAGCATCAGAATCCTCATAGGGAAGCATGGAGTAATCCTGTTCAGAAGAGGAATCAGCGGAAAGAGATACCTGATCAGAAGAATCATACTCTGTCTCTTGCCTAGGCCTCTTATCAGGAGGGGGATGGGAGCCCCTGATCAAAGTAATTAGGTCTTCGGCCATTTTGAGCACATCTGTTTTTTAGGCATGGAAGTCTGAACAGGAGAATGCTGTACTTGTTTCTTTGTCTTTAGAGCTGCTTTAGTCTTTGAAGCTGAGGATGGCTTAACATATAGTTGTGTAGGGGTGAAGACACCCTCAGAAGCCGATGCCTGCTCAGCGGCTCCAGACCCATCTGAGGGATTGATTTCAGAGTGTCCAATACCTTGAGTTTCCAGAGGCCCAGTCGGCTCCACGTGGGAATCAGTAGCGGCCTGTGGCTCTGAGGTAGCGGGCGCCAGGGGCTGTGAAAGCACCTCACTGAGAACCAGCGACTGGCCTAGAAGAGGCTTTGTCGTTGGTTTTGGACCTCGGATGCCTATCCTTGTCCTTGCGTTTTTTGTAAACTCTGATTGTCGGCTGTTCCGCCGGCATTATATAATTAAATCTTCGGCCAAAGTAATGAAATGCAAAATCGAACTGATGCTTGATAGTGCGTTGGTTGAATCTAGCACAAAACCGACAGCTAGCAATGTTGTGATCAGGGCCTAGGCAAGAAATACAGTAAGAGTGAAAATTCTTATGAGGTATTTGCTTCCCACAAGAAATACAATTGTTACCTTTTTCTGACATTGGTCTGGAGCAAGAAAAAAGTTTCCCCAACAGGGTACTTAGCTTTAATGAAGACTTTGTTTCGGAAATTCAGATTTGAAAATCTCAAGAGTTGGCCGACCGGCACTTGCGAACTGCTTTTGCTTCGGGCATTGCGCGGCAAGAAAGACTGAAGAAAATGGCACTGGCTGCATCTTTTATACCTCTGGCGCACTGACGTCAGGGAAGAGGCGGCAGCAACCGACGCCGGACCTAAACTTTGGAATTCTGGCTGACTGCGGGTAGCCTGCCAGCAGGATAACCCAAGAGTAATGACTGCAACAGTGAAACACGATGAACATCTGTACTATGTTCTTAGTGTTTCATTGCTGCAGTCCTAACTTGTAAGATGACTCCCAAACTGAAAGGAAGGGAGGATGGAAGATTAAGGTGAATAAAGGATCCCGTTCTAGACTTGGAGAAGGCAGAAATATGGTAATGTTGGGGAAAAAGGTATGCAGTGAAGTCTAAGTTAGTACCTCCAAAATATTCTTTGTGGGCACCCCTTTAAGAAATGCACTAGAGGTAGCAGTAGCCCCGGTGGAATGTGTCCTCACAGTATTTGGGGGGGAGGGGGGTTCTTACCATGATGGCTGTTAACAGGAGAAGATACAATGGGAGATCTATTTGGAGATGGTTTGCTTAGAAACTGGTTTTGCCTCAGAGCTACTGGCAAAGGCCACAAACAGTTGATCTGATTTCCTAATACTCTTGGTTCTAAGTAGTAATGCACTTGCCTATGTACGTCCAAAGAATGAAGGATCTTTTCTCCCTTGTTTTGGGAGTTTAAGAAAGTAGGCAAATGTAACAACTGATTTAATAAGGTCTCTGTCACCACCTTGGGCATAAAAGAAAGTTAATCCCGGGTGAAACTGTCCAGGTGAAACATGAAGGGTTCCACACACGAGGGCCTGAAGCTCAGAAAGTCTTCTGGCCGCGGCGATAGCTAGTAAGATGGCAGACTTCCAGGTCAAACATTTTAACTCCGTGGAAGCTGTGGTTCAAAGGGTGGAAGGGTTAAGTTTATCCAACACAAAACTAAGGTCCCAAGGTTGAACTGGAGGCTTTCTGAGATGCCTAATGTGAATGACCTATCAAACTGTTTTATGAGGGGGTGTGAAAAGAGAGGAGGCTAAGAAGGCACGTAGGGTGAAATAGCTGAAGCACAGACTTTTTTGAAGAGGAAGAGAGACCTTTGTTAAAAAGGGCTGGCCAAATAAGACAGAATGAAAGGAATCTTGGCTAGAGGAGGGTTTTGTGCTTTTTATCTGCACCGGAGTGAATCTTTTCTGTTTGACAGAGTAAAATTTCCTTGTGCTACGTCTCCTGACCTCTTTTAGAAAATCCAAGACCAGCTTGTCAAGGAAAGGTTCCTTTCATGAAATCAAAGGTATCATCCATGCTGACAATTTGACCATCCGCAGGCTGTGTATAATCTTGCCCTTCTCCTGTGTTAAAAGGATCATTCTCTGTGGCACCTGCCATGGTTGCATGCTGGTTAGGCTGAGTAGTCGAGGGTAACCTTGTTGCCTGGGCTAATCTGGGGATGTAAGTATTACTTCTGGTCACTCTTCTACTTTATCTTTAGCAATACCATGGGAAGCAGTGTTACTGGAGGGAAAGCATACAGGAAAAAGTCCTGCCCGAAGCAAAAGAGAAAGCATCTGTCCTCCAGGTTGACTTAATTTTATCCCTGGAACAAAACTTTTTTTTCCAGGTGAGAATTTTCTTTGGTGTCAAAAAGGTCAATCAATGGCACACCCCATTTTTTGGCTATGCTGGGAAACACTTACCGATGCAGTTGCCATTCCTAGGAGCCTGACAGGCTTCTGCTGAGGTGATCTGCTAGTTGGCTGTGCACACCCAGCAGGTACTGTGCCATGATGTGTAACCCTAGGGAGTGTGCTGTTTCTCAAACACCTATTTTTATGTGGCAAAGTGGGGAAGAGTGGGCCCCTCCCCCCATTTATTTATTACATAACCGTGGTGTTGTCTGTCTTCACTGCTAGTACTCCAGGCTTCCATTCCTTTTGGAAAGTTATAAGGCCTGTTTGGACTACCATAAGTTCTGACAATGAATGCATCAGAAATAGTCTGGGAAGCCCATTCACTTGGTCTCCAAGTTCAGGTTTTGTTTCTGGGAGACCCGGATTGAGGGAGCATGCCTGGGTTCACCAGATGAATTTCTTCTCGAGGCAAGGGATCAGCTTTATCTTGACTGTGAATGTTGGGAACCACACATTCTTGAGGTAAAACTGAAGATTCCTCATTTGCAGTCTGGCCAGGGGAATCATGAGGATGGAAGCGGCCATGTAACCCAAGGCCCTGAGGTACTCCCTTGCTGTGAGGTAATCCCTAACCATGAAGTAAAGGGTCAGGAAGCCAACCTTGTCTGGGGGTAAGAAGACCTTCTAGAGGGCTGAATCCAGGAGAGCCCCCAGGAACTCAATCCTGGTCATGAGGTCCTCCTGAGATTTCTGTGCATTGATGGTGAACCCCATGGAGGTTAAAAGGTTTTTATAGTGAACAGCAAAACCAATCGGAGTTTTTCTAGGTTTGCTGCATCCAAAGAGGGGTAAAATTTGGATCCGGTTTGTTCTCCGGAAGGCTATCAGTGGGGCTAGGCATTTTGTGAAGACCCTGGAAGAAGACAAGCCAAAGGGCAAAGTACAGAACTGAGTGCCTGGTATGTGCTCCTAAGTGCAAGAAGCTTCCATGCAATTCCTCTATGGGAATATGAAGATTATGCATCTTTTAGGCCCAGGCTAACCATTACAGCATTGGGTGAGATCATGAGTAGAAGTTTTTGAAGGGTTATCATCCTGAATTTTGGAACTTGCAAGAAACTGGTCAACGCTTGACAGGTCTAATTACTGTCCACCATGTATCTTTTCTGGGTACCAGGAAGAGTCTGGAATAAAATCCTCTTTCTTGCAAGTGTTCTAGTACTGGTTCCACTGAGCCCTAGGTGCACAGTAACTACCTGTGTATCAATGCCTCGTATTTTTGGTTTGGTGGAATGTCTGGGAAGCCTTATGGAACCAAGGGTTACTTAAATTTAAGCTTGTAACACTTTGAAATAATGTTTAGCACCCACTGGGCTGTAAGTAATGAGTTCAGATTCTGTGGAATAATGATAGCCTCGTCCCTAGCCTGGAAAGGGGATGGGGTGGGGGGGGGCAAGGGGAGGGGGTAGGTAGCACCATGTCTAAGTCATGGTTGCTCCCTGCCAGGAGCCTGTGGGAGTGAACCCCCTGGCATAATGGGTACTGAATGTCACTGCTTGAACCATTAGTGCCGTCATTGGCTCCTTTTCCTACATGGGTTTCTTCGCCTAGCTTTGGACTGGGATAGAAAGGACCAACACTTGCCAGGTAGTTCCTGCTGAAATGAGGAGACTGGACTTGGTCTGTAGCAGTCTGGATGGACTTGGCCTTATCTTCCATTTTCTTGACTACAGCTTCAGCCTTGGGACCAAAGTCTTTACCCAAAGGGGCATCCAAGAGGCTGGAATAGACATGGTCTGGGAGGGACTATTCTCCCAGCCAGCCATGTCTTCTTATGATGGTAGCTGCAGCCCTACTGGTAGCTTCCACAGCATCATAGCCACAGTACAGAGTGTGCTTGACTACCCAAGAGCAGGAATTACAAAGGCCTAAACTCCCTAGCGAGACCTCTGTTCTCCATGCCCAGCAATTTCTGCTTCATCCATTCCAAAACAGTTTCCTGGTACTTAACCACATGAAACTGGCAGTTCAAGGCCTGCATGGCAAGGGCAGCAGGTGCGTTAACTTTTTTGCCAAATATGTCTAAGGCCTTACCATCCTTGTCAGTAGGCAAGGGTTTTTTGGACGAGCTAGCTTTAGCTCCATTAGGGCCTGGGGTCACAACCTTGGGGTCTCCCGCGGGGTTCTTAAAGAGATGTTTGTGCGAATCCAGAAGCCTATAAAACCTGTCAGGAGTCCTGGAATGCATTATCTACCAACTCAAAAAAAGAGGCATGGCGAGGGGTTTGTGTTCAGGGAAGTTGACTCTCCAATTCTTTTCTTTGACTGAACAGTCTTGTGCTTCCCCCATGAAGTGTTCCCTCAAAGTGTGCAGTTTCCCCAAAGGAAATAGCCTCTGGAGGGGAGGCAGATGCAAGTATATCCTCAGAGTCTGAATCCCCAAAGGAGGCAATAGAAACACCCTCTCAACGGCAAAACCCTCCTGGTTGAAGTCATGATCTCAGTCAAAGGAATCAAAGAAATCTTCTGGAAAGGTGTTTCTTTCTTTATCTGGACAGATCCCGGGGGAAGAGGCAATCTAGATCTAAATGGAGAGATTAGATTGTCAACCAACCTCACAAAATCCTGTTGGTATGTTTGGGAATGGAAACTAGAAGGCACAGGCTGAGTGGGAGCAGCTTTTTTGTGAGCGGCCTTTTGGTCTCTGGCTGACCTCCGGACTAGAGCATACAACCAACTCCCATGGGAGAAAGGCTGTTGCAATATCTTGGTGACACGAACTATCATTAACTTAGCATAGCTGTTGGAAGTTAGAGCCTGCATAGTGGTCCCAGACCCAAACAAACTGAGTCTTACGGCTTGAAAGGATGTTGCAGGACCAGAAGGTATACAGGACTGTGAATGGGTCTCGATTAGAGGCCTGCACCACCACTTGTCTTAGAAGGGGGCTGTGAAAGTGCCTCACCTTCTTCACCAGTAACAAGCTGAGGAGGACTGGCCGATGGCAAGTGAGCATTGTCAGAGGCCGTAAACCTGGAGCATTTTTCATCTCTTTTTCGCCTAGGGATGTCTAAGTCGATTCGACCGGTGAATGCCACAGGATGTGAGTGGCTCAACGACTCACTAAGACACCTCACAAAGTCTTGGCCCAATGCCCAACGGTTCTGCTGTTAAACCAAGCAAAAAAAAGTTAGGGGCATCATGCTCCGGACCCAGCAAGTCACATTCAAAGTGCAAACTCCGATATGGTATCTGTTTGCCACAGTGGAGACAATTATTCATTTTCTCTAACATTAGTCAAATGTTACATTAAAGGCTCCCCAGTGGGGTACTTCACTTTCTGGTGTCTTCTTTCTTGGGTGTGGTCCGCACCACCAGCACTTTGCTTTGGCTCCTACGGCAGGGTCATGGCGACAGCCTACTTCCCTTAAACCCAAGTACAGTGACGTTGGATAGGGCATCTGACAATCCCAAGAGGAGGAGGGAAACTATTCTCTGATAGTCAGGACCGCCAAGGGGTTTCACTGCCAGAAATCCAACAAGTTAAGACTGCAACACTGAAAAACCAAGAACATCTACATGTCATTAAGTTTCAAACAAAAACTGTACTCAAGTCTTCCTCATACAAGCAGCTCCTTTCCAACTTACCCAAATAAAATATTTTCCCAAAACACCGTCAACAATAAAACTACTTACTATTCCAAATCTGTTCCAAGTTTGACAGCTACGTCCTCATATTCCTGACGATTTTTAGCTATGAGTTCAGGACAGCCCAAACAAGTTAACTGTGAGGCAGCAACTCGTGAAGCAAGAGTTTCTCCTAAATATAAAAAACAAATGTCATAGGTACAATGCTCAATACATAAAATAACTGTAGTAACATTTTAATGTTAAACAAATTTTCTTAACTTCAGATAAAACAAAATAAATCAAAAGGAAAGCACTTATGCTTACTTATATTTTTGGACATATCAACAGCACAATTTCAGCAAAATGAACAGTATAAAGGCAAGACACCAATACCATCCTCCAGCTATTTTTTTGGACTCTGGGGGAGAGACTTGGGTCACCAACTGTGCTTCAAAAGGGCACAGCCTCGCCCGAGACATACGAGGAGGCAACTCCATGAAATGACAAGCAGGGTACCTCCTTCTACAATGGTACTTCACTTTCTGGGATCAGTTATTACCTTCTGGAGTGGGGCCTGAGGGAGGGAGCCTACACTACTGCACTGATCTTATGTGAACTTGTATCGATACTGTGAACATGCTCACACAACTGTATTATTCTTCATTACTGCTACAGTGAGATTTCGCACATACAGGAGAATATTACAGCAATACAGCTGAACTAGAACCTCTGCACGTGAGGGAGCACAAAGGCCCTGCTAGACTGCAATGGCAAAACTTGTCCAGCTCCTGGAAAATATGCCTACAAAAGATGCAAACAAAGTTCATGTAGCTGCTTCACAGAAGCTGACAAACATCACAGAAAGAGAGCTGTTGCAATCCCCAGCCCATTTAACCACATAAATGAAGTTTGCATACAAACATGTTCACCTTGTTTCCCTGTTTTGAAGGTGACCACACTGGTCAGTCTTCCTAAAATCCTTGGTCTCATCTAAGTACCACAGAAAGTGCCTATTTACATTCAGGAGATAAAGCATCTTTGAAAGACTTACAAGTACGACTTGGTTAACAGCCATTTCCAGTACTGCACATGACAAAGAAAGGGTTGGTTCTAAGGGCTAACACTGTCCTTGTAGAATATCTATGCACATAAATGTTTGTAGTTCAGATTCCAGGCAGAGATGTCAGCAAATAACCAGTTTACGAAAAACTTAAGTCTCATGATGATGCAGTGGTCTGCTAGATGGTCTCAAATACAAGTTGAACTTCGGAAATTACTAATGGTGAATAGTCAACACTGGGTCCCAAAAGAAAAAATACAGTTGTGTACACTTATAAGTTTAGATGCTCGAATGTACTCACTGTTGCAGTCCTGACTTGTGGGATTTCCTGCTATGGAAGCCCTTGGCTGACCCAACTACCAGAATAAAAATCTCCCTCCTCCTAGGCTGGCAGATACCCTACCCTGATGTCAGTATGCTCAGGCATGAAGGGAGGCAGCAGTTGCCATGACATCATATTTTTCTTGCTCCTTAGAAGGTAGGAGCTCCCAGGATGAAATTTAAGCAAGGGACAAAGGCAAGGCAAGGGGGAAGGAGAATGGAAAAGACTGCAACAGGGAACACACTAACATCTACATTTATGGTAAATGTGCACAACTGTACTATGTCCATGTTTCACTGTTGCAGTCCTGACTTGTGGGATGATTCCCAAAGCTGAGATGAGGGTGGAATGATAATTATGGTAAAGAGTATGCCCTGCGAGATAGCATTGCCAAATCCAGCTTTAGACTTGGAGAAAGCAGATAAATGACCATGTTTGATAAAGGTATGCACAGATGACCAAGTAGTAGCTTCCAAAATGTCTTTGGCATGCACACCTTTCAGGAAGGCAGCAGAAGTAGAAGTGTCTCTGGTGGAGCGAATCCTTACAGAAGTAAGAGGTTTTTTTTGCCATGCTGGTTGTAACAAAAGGAAATACGCTGAGAGATCCATTTGAAGATAGCCTGTTTGGAAACTGGTTTCCCTTCAGAGAGAGTCAAAGGAAACAGAGCTGGTCTGATTTCCTGTAAGATTTAGTTCTGTCAAAATAGTAGCAAAGCTGTCTATGCACATCCAGGTAGCGAAGGAACCCCACCCCGTTCTGAGGCTTGGGGAAGAAGGTGGGCAAGTGTATGGCTTGATTCAAGGATGAGTCTATAACCACTTTGGGCATAAAAGAAACTGAAGTAAAACTCTGTCTGGGTGGAATACGAGATATGGTTCCACTGCAATGACAGCTTTTTCTCAGAGATGCTTCTAGCTGAGGTGATAGCCAGTAAAAGGGCAGTTTTCCGGGTTAAGAATTTTAACTCAGCAGCAGCTGCTGGTTCAAAGAGGGGTAGCATCAATTTTTCTGTGACAAACTGAGGTCCCATGGAGCAGTGGGCTGTCTCCTGAGGTGTCTGATATGGACCACTCCCCTAAGGAACTGTTTCATCAGGGGGTGAGAAAAGATAGGAGGAAGAACAAGAATGTGGGCTGAAAGCGAAGAGGCGTGACACTTGATGGAAAAGGACAGGCCTCTGTCAACCAGCATAGCCAAGTAATATAAAATGGGAGAGAATGGAATTGTGGCCTTGCTGCTGACACCAAATAAAGAACGTTTTCCATTTGGGTCAGTATGATTTCCTAGTAATAGGCCTTCTAGCCTATTTGAGGATGTCTTAAACTTGTCTGCTTAGGGAAGGCTCAGAGTGGTACTTTGAGGAATTATCCAGGCTGAGAGTTTGAGAGTCTGCACGTTGGGATGCACACACCTTCCCTTCACTGAGTCAGAAGGTCCAGCCTCTGAGGTAACTGCCACAGTAGCAGAGGATACCAGTGCTGCCTAGGCCAGTCTGTGGCTATCAGGATGACCCTTGGGTCTTCTTCCCAGATTCTTAGGAGGACCCTTGGAAGAAGAGGCAAGGAAACTAATAAAATATTTTTTTCCTAGAACAGAATCTTTTCAGCTGAGCATTTGCTTTGGGGCAGAGAGGTCCATCTGTAGGGACCCCATTTGTGGGCTATGCCAAGAAATGTTTCCCCGATGCAGATGGCACTTGTGGGGATCCAGCAGATGTCGGCTGAGACTATCTGATGGAGTGTTTTGAGTCCCTAGGAGGAAATGTGCCACGAGGTGCAACCCCAGAAAGTGAGCCGTCTCCCAGACCTGCATCGCTAGATGACAAAGAGGGTAAGAGTGGGTGCTCTCCTATATATGTATCACATTATTGTGGTGTCTGTTTTGACAAGAAGGATCCCTGGTTTCCACTGAGCTTTGAAAGCCACTTGGCCCTTCTGCACTGCCATCAGTTCTTTCCATTTTATGTACTTGTGTCTGAACTGAGCTTCACATCTGCCCTGGGATTGAAGATGTTGGCAATGAGCTCCCCAGGCTGCCTCTGAAGCATCTGTGGTTCGAGTTTGGTCCTGAGGGATGATCCTGAAGGGGAGACCCAGCTTCCAGGCACATGCATGGTGGATTCAGGAAAGTTCTCCTGAGTGAAGGGACCAGTGGCATTTCTATCTCCAGGGACTGGGAGTGCTGGCACCACAGATTCTTGACGTATCAGTGAAGCTTCCTAATGTGCGGCCTGTCCAGAGGAATCATGAGGATACAAGAAGCCATGTAGCCTAATGCTCTGAGGAATTCCCTTGCTCATAGGCATTACCGCTGTATAATGCTTTAGAAATATTGCGTCAAGGAGACTACCTTTTCTGGAGGAAGGAAGGCCTTTTGAAGGGAAAAATACAGAAGAGCCCCCAGGAAAACTATCCTTGTGAATGGGTCTGTGTTGGATTTGCAGATATTTATGGTGAAACCCAAGGAGGTGAGGAGGGTCTGAGTGAAAGCCAAATCCTTGAGGAGCTTTGACTAACTTGTGGCTTGAATAAGGCAGTCAGCCAGTTTGGGGTAAATTTTGACTCCTTTTGTTCTGCAGAAAGCGATCACATGGGCTAAACACTAAGACCCTGGGAGCAGTAGAGCAGTGAAAAAGCCAAAGGGCAGTGCACAGAATTCAAAGTGACTGGTACTGCCCTGAAGTGAAGAAAACTTCTTCATAATTTCTCTACAGGAATGTGCAAGTAAGCATCTTTTAGGTCTAAAGTGACCATTAAAGGCCTGGGGAGCTAACATGGGAAGAAGTTTTATAAGGGTCAGCATTTTGAACTTTGGTATCAGGAGGAACTGATTAAGGATGAACTGATCCAGGAGAGGGTGCCAAGAGCCTCCGTTCTGGGAACCAGGAATAGAATGCTTTCCCTCTGACGATCTAGTATCCGTTCCACTGAACTCTGCAAGCACAGCCTGTAAGAATCTGGGAAATGGCCTCCTCTCTATGATTTTGTAGAACATCTGGGTTGAGTATCATGATGGCTCTTTGAAAGTCAGCTTGTAACCATGTGAGATGACCCTCAGAACCCACTTGTCTGAAATGAGGGGCCAGTTTTCTTTGAACAGGGATAGCCTTCCTCTTAGTCTTCCTTCCATGTTGTCGGGGGGGGGGGGGGGGGGGGGAGTCATTGCTGCTCTCTGCCAGGGCCCTGTGGCCTACAACTCCTCTGCTTGGGAGGTCCTGAGGGCCACTGGCTGGGCCTTTGTGATTGCTGCTGCCTTTGAGGCCTTTCCCTGCAAGGTTTTCTCTGGCTGCTTTTTGACTGAGGGGTAAAATACCACTGTTTAGAGGGGAAATTCCTAGTAAACCTGAGAGGCTGAACTTGAAGTCCTTGACAGTTTGCATAAATTTTGCTTTATTTTCCATCTTTTTTAGCACAGCCTCAGTCTTTGGCCCAAAAAGGAAGTCCGTATACAGGGAAGCATCTAGGAGTTTGGATATGACATGGTCTGGCAGGGTCTGTTCCCTAAGCCACACATGTCTTCTAATGGCAGAGCCAGATACAGCAGCTTGGTTAGAAGGCCTCCATTGCACCACAGCCACAGTGTAAAGAGTGTAAAGCTACCTGATAGCTGCAATGGCAAAGGTCCAACAGTTCCTTAACAATATTCCTGTCTTCCAGGGAAGAAATCTTTTGCTTAATTTTATCTAAAATACTTGGTTGGTATTTTACTATATGGAAGTGGCAAGTTAAGGGCGCTTATGGCAGATGTATAGACCTTTACAAGCCTATCCAGGACCCTGCTTTCCTTATCAGTAGGAAAAGGGTTTTTAGAAAAGCCGACCTTAGCTCCCTTGGGGCCTGGGGTAACAATCTCTGGGTCAACAGAGGGTTTTTCAAAGAGGTATTGATGTGAGTCAAGCACCCTGTAAAACCGGTCTGGTTTTCGAATGGCTGGAGGTAAGGAGTCTGGGTTCAGGGAAGAGTCCATAAAAACATCCTCTACCAACTCCAAAACAGGAAGACTAGCCAAAGGTTTGTATTCTTGGAGGTCAAGGAACTTCCTAACTCTCTTTTTAGATTGTGGGTATTCTTGTACATAGGAAATGTTTCTTCCTCATGGCATGGAGTGTTTCCCCAAAGGATATGACTTCAGGAGGTGAAGCTGAAGGCAGATTTCGCACAGAATAGGAGTCTTCACAGGAAGTGAGGAGAGGTCCTTCCTTAAAGACAGACCCCGCCTGGACAGAATCATCCGAATCAGGAGGTTCAGAGTTAACTTTTGGTGAGAGATCCCTCTTCCTTTCCCCTGGGGAAGGCTGCAAAGGGTGGGTTGCCTAGCTCTAAGCAGACAAGGTCCTCTGCTAACCTCACCAGGTCCTGTTGATAACCTGCTGGTAAGGCCTTGGCACAGGCCCGGAAGAAGAACTGTTCTTAAGAATAAAGTACAGCTGTGTACACTTACCATAAATGTAAATGTTCGAGTGTATTCACTGTTGCAGTCATCACATTTGGGTTATCTGCCTGCAGGTAACCCTCAGCCGGCCTGAATACCAGAGTCTTGGATTCCTGCATCAGATGCTGCCTCTTCTTCCATGACGTCAGGGGTATAAAACATGCAGCCGATGCCATTACATCAGTTTTTCTTGCCCCAGATGTCAGGTGTCCCCACAATGGGAAGCAATTATATGTTATGGTACACCTCCACCAAAAGACAAATACACCAGAAAGCTTAAATACACCGTACAAGAAGGAAAGGTAGAGCCAGGAGAAGTCAAGGGGCTGGATGGAGGGTAACCAGGACTGCAACAGTGAATACACTCGAACATCTACATTTATGGTAAGTGTACACAACTGTGCTATGTACTTCAAGTTTCACTGTTGCAGTCACCACATTTGGGTTGATTTCCAAAGCCAAGGAAGGGAGGAGGAAGTTATAGAGCATTAGGGCCAGCTATTAAGCCCTGCAAGACTGCAGTGGCAAAACCAGCTCTGGATTTAGAAAAAATAGGCATAAGGTATGTACAGAGCTCGAGGTAGCAGCTTCTAGGATGTCCCTGGTAGAGACTCCTCTGAGAAAGGCTGTAGAGGTAGATGCAGCCCTGGTAGAATGTGATCTTATCACCTGTGGGGTAGGTTTTCCATGGTGCTTACAGCAGAAATGAATGCAATGGGCTATCCATTTAAAAATGGTTTACTTGGAAATGGCCTTCCCCTCTGCCCCTGCAGCAAAGCTAACTAGCAGCTGTTCAGATTTTCTTGAAGCTTGGTCCTGTCCAAATAAAATCTAAGTTGTCTGTGCACGTCCAGAGAGTGCAGTATTCTTTCTCCTTTGTTTTGTGGATTAGGGAAAAAGTAGGCAAATGAATAGACTGATTTAGGGCCACACTAGACACCATCTTGGGCATAAAGAAAGGATTGGTCCTGAGAGAAACCTGTCTGCATGGAAGATCATGAAGGGTTCCACTGCCATAAGAGCCTGTAATTCAGACACTTCTAGCTGAAGTGATGGCTAGAAGGAAGGCTGTTTTCAAAGAAAGGAATTTCAACTCTACAGTTGCAGCTGGTTCAAAGGTATGGAAAGTGAGCTTTTCCAATACAAAGCTAAGGTCCCAGGCTGGAGAAGGGGCTCACCTGGGGGGGGGGGGGTTATATTTTTGGCCCCTCTAAGGAATTACTTTAGCAGGGGAAGAGAAAGAGGGGTGGCTCAATATTATTATGTACTGAAATGGCTGAGGCATGAATTTTAATTGACAAGAAGGATAGGCCCTTGTGGAGCATTTCTGTTACGTACTGAAGAATATGAGGTAAACTGGGCACCATTGTGCCCATCCCCTGAGTGTGGCTCCAGGAACATTATCTTTTCCACTTTCCAGCATAGGATTTTCTAGTACTAGGCCTCCTTGCCTCCAGAATGACATCTAGTACCTGCTTACTGAGAGATGCTATTGGAGAGCTCAAGGAATTCGCCAGGCTGCAAGGTTCAGGGTTTGAAGCAGAGGGTGCAGAATCTGGCCCGCCTGCTGGGACAGCAAGGAAGGGGTCTGAGGCATGTCATGGTTCCAGTAGCGTCATACAGCACAAGAGGGGATACCAGTGCTGGCCTGGCCAGTCTGGTGCAATCAGTATTGTCCTTGGCTTGTCCTGTTTGATCTTTTGCAGAACCTTCGAGAGGAGAGGCAGAGGGGAAAGGCATAAACTGAGAGGCTTTCCCAGGTAAAGGACAGGACATCCACTTTCCAGGCTTGACCGTGGGAAGTCCTTGTGCAGAATTTGCCCAACTTGTAGTTCTGAGGGGAGGTAAACAGGTCTACCTCTGGAGTCCTCCATTTGTTACTCAAAATGAATATTTTTGGTTCCAGTTTCCATTCGTGTGGGTCCATGAGATTTCTGCTTAGGTCGTCTGCCAGTGAATTTAGCTTGCCTGGCAGGAATTGAGCTTGCAGGTGCAACTGGTAGCTCAAGGCTGTGTTCCACAGAGCCATGGCTAGTCTGCAGAGAGGGTACGAGTGAGTTCCCCCCTGCTTTTTTATGTAGCACAAAACTGTGGTGTTTGTCTTTACCAATAATTGTCCTGGAAGAATGTGGTCTTTGAAGGCTGTCAGGGAATTCTGTACAGCTAACATTTCTGTTTGGTTGATATGCAGGTGCATCTATCTCGGGTTCCATTTGCCCTGAATGCACTCCCCTGCCAAGTGAGCCCCCCCATGCATAGTCAGATGCTTCTGCTGTTAGGGTTTGAGCAGCAGGGGGTAGAGTGAAAGGGAGCCCCTTGTTGTGGTAGCAGACCTCTGCCACCAAAGGAACTCTGTCTTTATACAAGGAAGGATAGGAATCATTGATTCCAGGTCCTGAGAATGTTGACACCATAGGCTTTTTAGATACCACTGTAGTTTCCTTATATGCATTCTTGCATATGGAATTAGTAGAATGCAAGAGGCCATGAACCCCAGGGCTTGCAAAATTTTCCTTGCAGATAGCTGGGTCTTTGTGGTTAATAGTTTGAAGTAGGCTGTCAAACTTGTTTCTCTGGAGTGAGGAAACCCATCTGGGAAGTTGTGTTCAAGCTTGCTCCCAGGAATACAATCTGTTGGCAGGGTACTAGGTGAGATTTCTTTTAGTTCATGGTGTACCCCAGAGAGGTTAGAAGTTTCTTTACGAATGCCAGATATTTTAATAGCAAGTCCTGGCTTTCTGCCTGAATCAGACAATCGTCTAAGTATGGGTATATATGAATTTTTCTCAGCCTCAAAAATGCAACGGCTGGAGCTAGACACTTTGTGAATACCCTGGGAACAGTAGATAAGCTAAAGGGAAGTGCAGAGAACTGATGGTGCATGGAGCCTGCCCTGAAGTGTAGGTATTTCCTGCAAGATTCCCTTATTGGTATGTGCAGGCAAGCTTCCTTTAAGTCTAAAGTTGCCAACCAGGCATCTTTGCCTAGCACAGGAAGCAGCTGTTGAAGTGTTAGCATTTTGTATTTTGGGATTACCAAAAAGGTGTTTAGAATAGAGAGGTCAAGGATAGGAAGGCAGGAGCTGTCTTTTCTGGGTACCAGGAAAAGTCTTGAATAAAAACCTTGTCCCCTTTCTTCTCCTGGGATAGGTTGAATAACCCTGACACTTAGAAGAGAGAGAACCTGCTGCTGGGCATCTGCCCACGGATTTGGGTGTAATTCTGGCCGACAGTTTGGCGTTGGTAGGGTGTGGAAGTGGAATCTGTATCTTTGGGAAACTATATTTAAAACCCATTTGTCCTGGGTAACTAGTTCCCATTTTTTTGCATGCAGGGCGAGCTTCCCTCCTAAGGGAGCAGGAAACTGAGCAAGGCTTGGAAGGGTTAAGGTTAAATCATTGCACCATTTTTCCGTAGGGGGTGCCTTACTACTCCCTGCTTTGGAAGTGGGAGCCCCCCCACTGCTTAGGCCTGTGTGTAGCCTGAGACTGTAACCTAGGTGGTCTGCTGCTCCTGGGTTTGGACTGAGAAAGCCTGGAAGAGACTGCAAAGGATCAATTCTTTGAAGGCCAATGCCTATTAAATCTGGGAGGCTGTACTTGCAGGAAATCTTAACAGTTTGCATAGATTTAGCTTTTTCCTCCATCTTTTTGAGTACTTCTGCTTTGTTGCCAAATAGGTGGTCTTGGTTTAAGACAGCATCCAATAATTTAGCTTTAACATGATCTGGCAAGTTTTGTTCCTTAAGCCAAGCATGCCTTCTAAGTACAGACCCAGTAACAGCAGCCCTGCAAGATGCTTCTAGAGAGTCAAAACCACACTGCAAAGTATGTTTACCACCTTGTTCTGCAGAATGCATTACATCCTGTAATTCTTTGTGTTCAGCACAGTCAGGAATCAACATAATTTTCTGTTTAAGTAGTCCCATAATATGCTGCTGGTAAACATATGAAACTGGCAATTTAAAGCCCTAATGGCCAAAGTAGCAGAAGTGTATACCTTCTTACCCCATCTGTCCAAGGTTCTAGAATCTCTATCAGGAGGGGTAGAATTTTTGGCAGCAGTAGCCTTAATGCCCTTTGGTCCTTGGGAAATGGTCTCTGGATCTGCAGTAGGATTCTTGAAGAGGAACTTGTGAGAGTCAGGTACTCTGTAATACCAATCAGGTTTTCTGGGAGCTGGAGGTAAAGTGCCTGGGGTCAGGCTAGATTCCAAGAAAGCATCATCTACAATGTCCAGAACAGAAGGGATCGCTAAAGGCCTGTGTTGAGGGAGTAGTAAGAACTCCCTAAGCCTCTTTTTGGAGTCAGAGTAATCCTGGCTTTCCCAGCGGAAATGTTCCCTAAGAGTGTGGCAAGGTTTCACCACAAGAAAAATCTTCTGGAGGGGAAGCAAAGGGAATGGAATCCTCTGCATCAGAATCCTCATAGGTAGATAAGGGGAAATCCTGGTAATTAGAAGCAGCAGAAGAATCAGAAGGAAAATCAGTTCTAGGTCTCTTAGAGGGGGGAAGGCTGGCTTCCCCTAATTAAGGTAATAAGGTCTTCAGCCATTCTAAACATTTGTTTTTTAGGCATATGGGCCTGACCATGTGGTTTGGACTTCTGTTTTCTAGGCGTGGTGCGAGTTTTAGGCCTGGATGAAGAAGATGGCGTCTGTTTAAAATGCAAGTCTGTAGGCCTGAATACACCCTCAGAAGCCGGTGCCTGCACAGCGGCTCCGGACCCATCCAAGGTAGAGACATCCGCAGGTTCCACAGTTGAAGCAGCATCTTGCGGCATACCGGACTCCAAATGGCTCTCAGTAGAGGCCTGCGAATGTGAAGTAGTGGGTAATCAAGGGCTGTGAAAGCGCCTCACTGAGTACCGGTGGACTGTCGACTAGCTTAACAGAAGCATCATCGGCAGTTTTGGACCTATGCAGTCTATCTTTATCCTTATGTTTTTTCGGAAGATTGGTAGTCTGATGGCTTACCGAAGCCATTTCGGAGTACAGCTACCGAGTACCAAAATAATTTGCTGCAAATACAGCCCGACGACGAATAGTTCGGAGGTTGAACAAGGCACAAAACCGATAGCGAGGGACGTCGTGGTCTGGGCCTAAGCAGGGAATGCAGTACAAATGAAAATCTTTATGCGGTATTTGCTTTCCACAGGTAACACAAGTGTTAACTTTTACTGACATCGGTTGGAGCATGAAGAGAGATACCCAATAGCATACTTAACTTTTTTTTTTTAGAAGACTTCATTTCTGAAACTAGAAAATGAAAATTTCAGGAGTCGGACGACAAGTACTTGCGAACTGCTTCTGCTTCGGGCACCGCACGGCAAGAAAGACTAATGCAATGGCGTCGGCTGCATGTTTTATACCCCTCATGACATGACGTCATGGAAGAGGAGAGAGCTTCCGATGCAGAAATCCAAGACTCTGGTATTCAGGCCAGCTGAGGGCAACCTGCAGGCAGATAACCCAAATTTGATGACTGCAACAGTGAAACACGAAAAACATCTTTTGGTTTGGGCTTAAGTCTGCCATCTGGACACCAGTCTCCTTGTAAGTTAGAGCTGATGCAGGCTGATGCCTCAAAGGAACGTTGCCAGTGCAAAAATTGCTCATCAGAAGTCAAGGTCTGATGGGAGACTCCAGACCCAACCGACGAACTGAAAGCCAAGACCTGTGTATAAGCAGAACGACCAGACTGCATAGAGGACTGTGCCACCACCTTGGTTGCAGAAGGGGGCTGCAAAAGTGCCTTGCCTTCCTCAGTAATAAACTCAGGGGGTCTGGCAGACAGTGAACTGGTGTCATCCAAGGCCCTAAGCTTGGGTCTTTTTTCCTTATCTTTATTGTGTGTAGAGAGCACTACCTCGGGACGACCGGCAGATGCCACTGAGTCATGCAAGGAAGATTGTACACTAAAATGCCTAGCTAAGATTTCGGTCCTATGCCTGATGGTCCTAGAATTGAAATTTGCACAAAAATGACTATTAGGGATGTCGCGATCTGGGCAGGGAACACACAAAGTATAAAAGTCTTGGTGTGCGATTTGTATACCATAGCGAAGATAACAGTTAACCTTGTATGACATGAGTTAAGGAAGAAAAAGTGCTCCCCAATGGTATACTTAGCTTTAGAAGACATCACTCTGGTGCAGATCGACTGACGCACTGAAACATGCTTCAGGCTCCGACAGCAACAAAGACTAATGTCATGGCACAGGCTGGCTCCCATTATGCCTGAGCATACTGATGTCAGGGTAGGAAGTCTGTCAGCCCAGGAGGAGAGAGATTTAAACTCTGGTAGTCGGGCCAGCCAAGGACTTCCACAGCAGGAAATCCCACAAGTCAGGACTGCAACAGTGAAACACAGAGAACATCAAGCAGAGATGTGCTGAAGTGTATAAAAATAGAAGTTATGTTCTTACCATAACGTTCCATGTTAGTTGTCTTCTTCTCGCCTTCTTCTTGCTGGATGGGTTCGGAGCCGACCTCGGCCCGACTGCCACTCTAAAAGCTCGAGAGTTGGTTCCACCGGCTCGAGGCTCCCCTTATATCCCACAATGCTAGGCGAGAGTTACCTCAGATCTCGTTTGTAAGCTAACCCCAGCTTATAATAGTAACAGAATAACTCTAAACAGAGTCCACCTCTAACAACAGGAAGAAAGAAGGGTGACCTACATCCTGATCCAGGAAATATGCACAACAGCATATGCCTAAGAAAGAGGTGGTAGAAAGAGAGGTCACGATCACAACTCCTCTAGGTCTGTCCAGGCCAGGGGGAAGGAGGGTGGGACGCAAGCAGAAGGCGAGAAGAAGACAACTAACATGGAACGTTATGGTAAGAACATAACTTCTATATGTTAAGTTGTCTATCTCGCCTTCATTCTTGCTGGATGGGACAGCGTCCTAGCACCTTGTCCCGGTGGCCTAACGGAACAGACTCCTGAGAACAGTGGAACCAAAATTAGCTCTATGCCTAGAAGCTAAATCCAACTTATAATGAGAAATAAAAGTGTGAGGAGTAGCCCAAGTAGCCGCTGCACAAATGGTGTCAATAGGCAGTCTGTCTTGGAAGGCTAAAGAAGTAGCCAAAGCTCTGGTGGAATGGGCTTTAGGTTTATTAGGCAATTTTTGTTGTCTAATTTCATATACCAGGGAAATCAAAGATGTTAGCCATCTGGATAATGATACCTTAGAAACTGAAAGTCCCTTTCTGCTTTCCGCATAGGAGACAAACAGCTGATCAGATTTTCTGAATTGTTTTGTTCTATCCAAGTAGTACCTCAATTGACTATGAACATCCAGGCAGTGTAATTTTTGTTCAGACCTATTGGAATACTCTGGAAAAAAGACAGGGAGGTCAATGCTTTGGTTTAGATTTGATGTCGAGACCACCTTAGGCAAAAAGGACGGGTTAGTTCGTAAGGATACTCTGTCCTTATGAAACAAAAGATAAGGAGGACGACAACTGAGTGCTTGAAGCTCTGAAACTCTTCTAGCTGATGTAATAGCTACCAGAAAAAGAGTTTGCCATGATAACAATTTCAAGGAACAGGAAGCTGCAGGTTCGAAAGGGGAAAGAATCAAAGAAGCAAGAACTAAATTTAGGTCCCAAGGAGAAGGAGGATTTCTTATAGGAGGTCTGAGAAGAAAAACTCCTTTCAAAAAGGCTTTGCAAAGTTTGTGGGACATTAGGGCAGATTCAGAAATACCCACATGGAAGTTAGAAATAGCTGCCAATTGAACCTTAAGTGTAGATGGAGATGAACCTGCATGGAAGAGTTCAGCTAGAAAATCAAGGACTAGTTGGATGGAAGCGGTGAAAGGATCTATGTCCTTTCCTTGTGCCCAATATGAGAAGCGTTTCCACTTACTCAAATAAATCTTCGAGTGGAAGATTTATGGGAAGCTATCAATATATCTCTAACAGAGTGAGATAATTGAGGAAGCCTGGCTACGGTTGGAACTGGAGGAACCAAGCAGTGAGGTTCAGAGAGGGAGGGAGCGATGAAACTGACCCGACTGATGGATCAAAAGATCTGGAACTAGGTCCAGATTCCACGGTCGCTCAAGAGAAAACGATGTAGAAAGGGGAACCACACTTGTCGAGGCCAGTAAGGAGCAATGAGGATCAAGGATGCCTTCTGAGCGATAGCTTTCTGAATTACTTGAGAGATCAGTGGGAAAGGAGGGAATGCATACAGAAGTCCCCGGGCCAAACTTGGACTAGAGCGTCTCTGCTGGGTTGGCCTGGTAAAGGGAATAGAGTGAAAAATTCTCTGCACTTGCTGTTTTGGGGAGTAGCAAAAGATCGCAGCAAGGCTGACCCCACTTGAGAAAAATTTCTCTCACTACAGAGTCTTTCAGAGACCACTCGTGAGGCATGAGAATAGCTCTTCTCAACTTGTCCGCAATATGATTGGACTTCCGGGATGTGCGTTGCTATCAGAAAACGCTGAGAAGAAATCGCCCATTGCCACAGTCTGAGTGCTTCTCGACACAGGGGTATGATCTGGTTCCGCCTTGTTTGTTGATGTACCACACTACAGACATATTGTCTGTCTGGATTGCAATTGTTCCCAAGGGAAGAGAGTCTTGAAGGGCTTGCAACGCTAAAAGCACTGCTCTCATCTCCAGAACATTTATGTGCAAGTGGCATTCGCTTGGTTGCCATGTGCCCTGGACTGTCCTGCCCTGATAATGCCCCCCCCACCCGATCAGGGAGGCATCCGTTGTCAGTGTAGCAACCGGAGGAGGTGGAACAAAGGGTCTTCCCGACAGGAGCTGGGGGGAAGACATCCACCACATGAGATGCTTTTGCACGCCTGCGTGATCACAATGGTGTGAGACATTGGAAGTTCCTGGTATGACCATTGAGTAAAAAGCATCCACTGAAGGATCCGCATGTGGTATCTGGCTAATGGAAGGAGAGGTATGGCCGCTGCCATGATTCCCAACACCTTTAGAACTAACCTGGCTTTGATTCTGTTGTTGTTGAGAAGGAGTGATACCAATTTGTGAATGTCTGATATCCTTTGGTGTGTTAGCCTTGCAGACATGTTTATAGTATCTAGATTTGCGCCTATGTAGGTAATAGTACAACAAGGCGACAAAACAGACTTTTCGCAATTTATTGAAATACCCAGTTTTTGACAAACGCGAAAAGTATAATCTCTGGCCATCAGGAGGAGATGCTTGGTGGGAGCTGTGAGGAGCCAGTCGTCCAAATATGGAAACACCTGGAATCCTTGTTGTCTCAGGTGAGAAGCTACCACTGCCATGCATTTGGTAAACACCCGGGGGGCAGTGGTGAGACCAAAGGGCAGGGCCCTGAACTGAAAATGACTGGTTCCCAGCCTGAAGCGGAGGAATCTTCTGGAGCGTCTGTTCATTTTTATGTGATAGTACGCATCCCGAAGGTCTATACAGCACATCCAGTTTCCTTTGCCCAAAAGGGGCAGGATGGATTGCAGCGTGACCATCCGAAATCTTGTTTTCTTGACTGATTTGTTCAAGACACTGAGATCCAATATCGGTCTCCAGTCCCATGTTTTCTTTGGAACTAAAAAGAACCTTGAGTAGATTCCGGATCCTTGTTGGTCTGCTGGCACTGGCTGAATTGCTCTTTTTGCAAGCAGTTTTGAAATTTCCAAAGCTGCTAGATCCCTTTGAGCGGGTGGAACATCTGGAAGGGATTTTTTTGACTGATTTGGAAAGCGAAGAAAGGGGATAGAATAGCCTTCAGAAATGATGGACTGTACCCATTTGTCTTGAGTCAGGGATAGCCAGGCTTCTGGGTACAGTGACAATCTTCCCCGACTGCCTCCGAAGATGGTCAGTCGGGCAACACCTCAGGGATGCTGAAAGGGCTTGTCAGGAACGGCTTCCCGATTGCCCTGGTTCTGCGGACCCCCCCTGCCCCTAGGGCGACGTCTACCATTGTTATTCCCACCTCTGCCTTTGGTAGGAAAACGACTCTGTCGTCAGGCGAAGTCCCTTGAGATTGTTTACGGAACCACATCTTTCCACCCTTCTGGCCTTTGGGGTAAGGCCTGGAAGGAGTCGAAAACGGACTCCGGCGGCAGAAAGGGTCTTGCCATCAGTCTCGCACCTAGTCAGGGTTTCTTTCACTTGAGGACCAAAGAGAGATGATCCATCAAAAGGGGAGTTTGTGAAAGACGTCTTGAAAGGGTCCGCAAAATTGCATAGCCGCATCCAGGCGTGCCTACGTAAGGCCACACCTGTCCCTGCGGCTCTGCTCGCTCCATCAGCCGCGTAAGAAAGGAGGCGCATGGAGGAGTTGGATATGAAATTAAGGGTAGCCAGCTGCGTGTTCATCTTGTCTTGGAAACCCGCAGCTGTAGGATCCTTTAACATTTCACTCGCTTCCTTGATCAAGTCCCTTTGAAGACGAGTGAAATGGCACAGATAGTTCAGCGAACGCATGGTAAATGTCGCTGAGGAGAACATCCGCTTCCCGTACCTATCCATGGACCTAGATTCCTTGTTAGGTGGATGGACAGGTACTGAAGGATCAGCCAGTTCCTTCTTTGTGGCAGCAGCTACCACCATAGCATCCACAGAAACTCCTTTTGTTAAAAATTGCTTGTCTGCTGGAGCTGTGATGAACTTAGGGGGTCTCCTGGGAGTGGGGTCCACTGAATCAGGAGCCATCCATGCCTTCTTAGCAACCACCTGCATGAGGGGGTCGAAGGGAGGGGACACCCAGGAGGTGGAAGGACGAGAGCCAAACGCCTCAAGATACACAGATTCGTCCTCCGAAGGGTTGAGGGCTGGCCAATTTCCCCTCTGTTTCAGGATCTCCAGAATGTCTGCAAAAGAGACATCTTCAGAAGGGGAACGGGGGGGAACCCTCAGAATCATCCAAATCTGTGTCTGACGTGATGGACTCAGGTGAGTCAATGTGTTTCCTCTTACACTTCCTCTTCCGAGGGGGCTCTTCTGCCAAATCAGGGAGGCCTCGAAGAGGATGAAATCCCACAGGGGCTCCTGAGGAGCTGGCTCTCTGTGGTCCGGGATGAGGGAGTGAGTCGACTTACCCTGAGGCAGCATAGAGGGAGGGGCGGACGGAGACGAGTGTGGAGTAGAGCCAGGCTCTAACACACTCCGCATGACCTCGAATGCACCCCTGTCAGGCAGAGCCAGAGGTCCCCGCTCCGAGGAGCTAAGAACCCCCCTCGGCACCGACAGTGATGGCTCCGAGGCCGATGTTGGAGCCGAACTCACCAGCCGAAGCCCGAGAGGGAGAGGGGGTCGGACAAGGGTCCGATGCCACTCACCCTCGGAGCCGACGAGGGAAGTCCGGCGCCGAGATTCTTCCAAAGAAGAAAATGGAGCCGAAGACAATTGTATCGGCTCCGACGTAATCACAGTCTCGGTTCCGACGCGACCCGGCCCGAAGTCACGAGAGTCGAAGGAGGAAAATGTTGATGGACGGGGCCAGGCATCGACTGATGAGTCGGGCTCTGAAGCATCTGGGCTAGTGCCTCGGACTTAAGTAGTCGACTCACTACCCTCTGAAGGTCATGATCCGACAGCCTCGATGACCTAGAGGAGTGAGACCTTTGGCTCCGTTCAGACAGCAGGGGAGATCCTGGAGCCGAATGAACGGAGCCAAGAGATGGTGACCTGGACCTCTTCCTAGTTGTCGGCTCCGAAGGTCTGGTCGGAGCCGACACGGAACTCAATAACCTCGGCCCGCCGAGCAGGGAGCCACAGAAACTGTGGACTGAGACTTATCGGCTCCAGCCGGAGCCGATAAAGGCAAAGGTTGAGAAACCTGAGGTCTCGGCTCAGAAGTCGGAGCCAAGACCTAGATGCCTTAGAGGGCTTCCTGTTGAAACAGACAGGGAATCCTCTGGCTTCAGTAAGCCTCTAAGAATTAATTTATTTTTCTTTCCTGCAGGACCCTGGGGCTGAAGCCATGGCACACAGCACAGGAGTCCTGCAGGTGCAAAGGCCCCAGACAATAGACACAAGAAGTGTGAGCGTCTGTCAGAGACATTTTCTGACAGCACGCATCACACTTCTTGAATCCGGAGACGTTTGCTTCTTTAGACATTTTTGTCTGACAGGTGTACACAAACACGCACACAAACACACAAGTTATACCCTGTCAGGTAAACACAATAAAATTAGTAGTAATACTAGTAATTTAAAACTACAATAAAAACACACACACTCCACTAGGGAAGGGAAGGCCTAGGCCCAAGGGAAGAACCAAAGGTTCTTGGGGAAAGAAACGGAAAAATTTAGGGTAGGGAATAAAGTTTTCTAACCTACACTAACTAAGTAAGAATATTAACTTAAAGGGGTTTTAAAGACTAATTTTCACAAGAAAAATAGTACTCACCAGGAACCGGTAGAAACAACCAACCTCGAAGCTGTAGCGGCAAACGAGATCTGAGGTAACTCTCGCCTAGCATTGTGGGATATAAGGGGAGCCTCGAGCCGGTGGAACCAACTCTCGAGCTTTTAGAGTGGCCGAGTCGGAGCCGAGGTCGGCTCCGAACCCATCCAGCAAGAATGAAGGCGAGATAGACAACTTAACATTAAAAGTTAGACAAATGAAGGCTTACTCCTCACTGAAGTGGATCCTGTTGGATTAACACCAGGTTGAAAATCTGGTTCACTTTACAAAGCAAAATGTTTGAACATGCTGCTTCTTATGGGACCTGCTAGACCACTGGAGAAAAAAAGTTTCACTGGGGAATTGCAATGCTACCTTCAAGGCAAACAGGTCTTACTGCTGTGTGAATAGATTGGCTCAAGTTAAACTGTGAAACCACTGTAAGCATAAAAGGATTTGCTGTCAAAGAAACTCTTGTCTTTTGAAAAATAAGGAAAGGTTGACTCATCATAAGACCTTGTAATTACGACACGTTTCTTGCATTCGTTAGGAGTACTGAGTAACACACACTTTCCATATTCGCAACCTAAGTCTGAAGAGCTGGTTCAAATAAAGAGTTGGCTTTTCAAGTACAAAGATCATAGCTGAAGGAAGAACCACCTGTTTCCTAGGTGAACGGATATGTAAAAAGTTCTGTATTTACTGTAATGCTGGTATGATCCCAACCTTTGGGTACTGAGCCACTTCTGAGATCTGATCTGGCCGCTAGCCAGTCTTCTACTGCCTCTTGCTCCTACAATCTGTACCCATAATCACTTGAGAACCTCTGTTTCAGACACAGTTTGATGCTTCCCCTACCATATATACCAGAAGAGGAAAACAGCGATATAACAGAACAGTGACAATTTAGCAAGGAGGATATATGGGGAGATGTCATATCGGACAGACATGGAAGAAAAGAATCCAGTGTTATGTTAAGCACATAACTTGTATATCTTATTCCATCAGCCCATCCAATTTGACCTTTGAGAAAAAAAAAATCCCAAGCTACCTTGGATTGATGGTGGAATCATGATGAGATGCTTCTAAATGCACAGCCAAATGCAGCTCTAGTCCTAGAAATAATATCCAGTTTGTAATGTTAAGAAAAAGTGTGTAGCGCCACTACAGATGGACAGTCAGGCAAGCCCGAGGTGATTATTTGACCTCCCTTGAAAGGGATTCCCTATAACCATTACTCTGCAGAATTCTGTCAGCATCTATTGAAGGGATCAGGTTTGTCACAAACAAACTTGTTCGAGGTAGTCAAAGGGTTGGAGGAGGGATCTTTTAAACCATAAGGATTTGGAACCTATCTTATTCCTACTGAAATGAATTTGAGGCTTTTAAAACCTGGCTCCCACAGCAGACAGCATTCTCCTAGCCTGTTCGCACCTTAACTTATTCTTAACTGTTGGACCAAAGAGGGAGGGGGATGTCCTTCGAATGGGCATTAGTAAAGAATGCCTTGACATTGTCTGCAAAGTCACATAAGCAAAGCTAGGCATGACGCATCAAAATCAAGCCAATGCCAATTTTGCTTGCTGCTGCATGGGTCATGTTATGTTAAAGCTGGATAAAACTGGTTAATAGTGAACATGGACTACAACTAAGTAGAATCATGGGATATCACGAAGTATCCATAGCCTGTTGTTCAAGGTTCGTTTGAAACCAGTGTGTGTGTTCAAGTAGTATCACTCCCTCAGGGCAAATGTGCCGGAGGTGTACACATGCTTTTCCATCCTGTTCATAATGGATCCCTTGTTGGGGAATGGTCAAAAGAGTACTCGCCAATGAGCTTCACAGTGGCTGCTGTGACCACCAAATCCACCAGAGGGCCTGTTGACCAGTACTGCCTATCCTTTGGTGGTCGCAAGCCTGTCAGGTTTTGTGGGAACTGCCTCAGAAGTATCTGATTCCTGCCATGCACTAATGGAGACCAAGTCAGTAAGCTGGCCCACAGGGGGTAACACCCAAGAGAAAGAAGAGGAAAGGGCATATTGCTTGAATAAAACTCTCTCACACAGACAGAGCAAGTCAAATGGCCAAGATTTCGTCTGCTTAACAAATTTAAGGAACTCGCCAAAAATTATGATTTCCAGAAGGGAGTGGGGGAACGCAGCCCTTTAGAATCTGTACATAAGGATTCTGAGAATCAAGCCTACGTACCTTCTCTGATAAACACTTCCTAGAAACCTCTGGTTGACATGGTCACAATCCATGTTAAGAGTCAAATCACACTACTTGTGCATCTCCAAATGATAAGGCTCTGCTCTGTCCCCAGAAGCCATGATGACTGGACACTACAGCTGAAGAAAGGGTACCAAAGGGTGGAGCCAGTACCAAAGGAAGTCCTGATATTCATCTGCTGCCAAGGCAGAAGTGATGGGAGTCTAAGACAATTTCTAACAGAGGAACCAGATGGTCTGAAGATGCAGATTGGAACAGCAAGCTTGATCATCAAAGACCTCAACTCCAATAAGGGGACAAGTTGATGCCCAACTCTATCCACATCTTAAGGAAGGCACTCATCACAGTTTACCAGTCTGCTTTCAAGGTGCTTTAGAACCACCTGACAGATTTTACAGAAGGCATTGAGGGAGGTCTTGCGGGATTCAAAGTGGGAAAGAGACTTCTCATAAGACTGACTCAAAAGATTTCTCTGGGACTCATCTCTGATCAATATAGTTTCTACCTGAGGAAACAGACTTGGCACAGAAGGTGGTGAAAACTCTTCTCTAACCTTAAGGGAAAAAGCAGAATCCCGGTTCCCATTTCTAAACTTCTTGCTCTCCCATTCCCTGTTTATTTTTTCTTCCTTATCTGGATTATCTGGCTGGTTAACAGGAATAAGGGCTTTAAATTTGGACTGCCTGCCCTTTGACCTTGGTAGAGTGTGAAAATGGAACCTGTAAGCCTTGGGACACTATATTCAGAACCCATATGTCTTGGGTAATCATTTGCCAATTTGATGAGAAAAGTGCTAGTTTTCCCCCTAAGGGGGCTGTCAAAAGAAAACTGCTTGGAACTGGTAGAGGAAAAGTCATTGGGACTGTTTCCTGTAAGGTTGTGATTTGTCTTCTCCGCTTTTGGAGGTAGGAGCACCCCATTGTTTAGGTCTGTATGAGCCTTGGGGCTGAGATCTGCCCCTTTGTGGTCTGTCTGAGACGGAAAGGACCAATTTCTAGAAGGCCAGTTCCTGCTAAACCTGGGTGGCTGTACCTGTAAGAAATCCTTGACTGTCTGCATGGATTTTGCTTTATCCTCCATTTTTTTCAACACATCTTCTGCTTTAGTACCAAACAAAGTATCATGCTGTAATGGTGTATCTAATCATTTTGCTTTAACATGATCAGGCAGATTTTGTTCCTTTAACCAAGCATGCCTTCTAATAACAGAACCTGTAACAGCGGCCCTGCAAGAAGCCTCCAGTGAATCATAACCACATTGCAAAGTATGCTTTCCCACTTTTTCAGTTGCATGCAATAAATCCTGCAATTCCTTGTTCTCTGAACATTCAGTATTTGTCAACATTTTTTGTTTAAGTAGTGACATTAAATACTGCTGATATTTAAGCATATGAAATTGACAATTTAAAGCCCTTACAGCCAGGGTGGCAGAAGTGTAAACTTTTCCCCCCATCTGTCTAGAGCCCTAGAATCCCTATCAGAAGGGACAGGGTTTTTTGCAGTGGAAGCTTTAACCCTACTGGGACCCTGGGATATAGTTTCTGGGTCTGCTGCGGGGTTTTTATATAGGAATTTATGAGAATCCGGGACCCTGTAGTATCTGTCTGGCTTAGGTGCAGGGGGTAAAGAGTCAGGGGACAGTCCGGACTCTGAAAATACATCTACAATGTCTAGAACAGGTGGAATAGCCAGGGGGTCTGTGCTGAGGAAGAAGCAGGAAGTCTCTGAGCCTTTCCTTAGACTCAGAATAATCTTGGCTCTCCCAGTGGAAATGCTCCCTCATAGTATGCAGCGTTTCCCCAAAAGAATAGTCCTCAGGAGGAGAGGCTGAAGGAATGGATTCTTCAGCATCAGAATCCTCATAGGGAAGCATGGAGTAATCCTGTTCAGAAGAGGAATTAGAGGAAATAGATACCTGCTCAGAAGAATCATACTCTGTCTCTTGCCTGGTCCTCTTATCAGGAGGGGGATGGGAGCCCCTGATCAAAGTAATTAGGTCTTAGGCCATTTTGAGCATTGTTTTTTAGGCATGTAAGTCTGAATAGGAGAATGCTGTACTTGTTTCTTTGTCTTTAGAGCTTTAGTCCGTCTTTGAAGCTGAAGATGGCTTAACATATAGTTGTGTAGGTCTGAAGACACCCTCAGAAGTAGATGCTGCTCAGCGGCTCCAGACCCATCTGAGAGACTGACTTCAGAGTGTCCAATACCTTGAGTTTCCAGAGGCCCAGTCGGCTCCACGTGGGAGTCGGTAGCAGCCTGTGGCTCTGAGGTAGCGGGTGCAAGGGGCTGCGAAAGCACCTCACTGAGAACCGGCGACTGGCCTAGAAAAGGCTTAGTCGGTTTTGGACCTCGGATGCCTATCCTTGTCCTTGCGTTTTTTGTAAACTCCGGTTGTCAGCTGTTCCGCCGGCATTATATAATTAAATCTTCGGCCAAAGTAATGAAATGCAAAATCGAACCGATGCTTGATAGTGTGTTGGTTGAATCTAGCACAAAACCGACAGCTAGCAACGTTGTGATCAGGGCCTAGGCAAGGAATACAGTAACAGTGAAAATCCTTATGAGGTATTTGCTTCCCACAAGAAATACAATTGTTAACTTTTTCTGACATCGGTCTGGAGCAAGAAAAAAAAGTTTCCCCAATGGGGTACTTAGCTTTAATGAAGACTTTGGTTCTAAAATTCAGATATGAAAATCTCAGGAGTTGGCTGACCGGCACTTGAGAACTGCTTTTGCTTTGGGCACCGCGTGGCAGGAAAGACTGAAGAAAATGGTGTCTGCTGCATCTTTTATACCCCTGGCGCACTGACGTCAGGGAAGAGGCGACAGCAACCGACACCAGACCTAGACTTTGGAATTCTGGCCGACTGCGGGTAGCTTGCCAGCAGGATAACCCAAGAGTAATGACTGCAACAGTGAAACACGATGAACATCTTCCTCAGAAGCCGGTGCCTGCACAGTGGCTCTGGACCCATCCAACGTAAAGACATCCACAGGTTCCATAGTCAAAGAAGAGTCTCGCGACATACTGGACTCCAAATGGATCTAGGTAGTGGCCTGCGAATCCATCGAAGCGGGCACCAAGGGCTGCGAAAGCGCCTCACTGAGTACCGGCAAACTGTCGACTAGCTTAACGGAAGCATTGTTGGCAGTTTTGGACCTGTGCGGTCTGTCTTTATCCTTACGTTTTTTCGGAAGATCGGTAATCTGATGGCTTACTGAAGCCATTTTGGAATACGGCGAGCGAGAGCGAAAGTATTTAGCGACAATAAGGGCCTGATGACTAATAGTTCGGGCATTGAACAAAGCACAAAACTGACAGAGGTATGTCGTGGTCTGGGCCTAAACAGGTGATGCAGTAAGAATGGAAATCGCAGTGTGGTATTTGCTTTCCACAGGTGAAACAATTAACTTTTTCTGACATCGGTTAGAGCAAGAAAAAAGGATCCTCAACAGGGTAACTAGCTTTAGAAGACTTTAGGATGATTCAGAAACGAAAACTCAGGTAGCGGCCAACCGGCAATCGTGCTGCTTCTGCTTTAGGCTCCTCGACAAGAAAGACTGATGTAATGGAGTCGGGCTGCCTGTTTTTATACCCCTGACTACCTGACGTCACTCCTGAAGCGATAGCAACTGACGCAGAAATACAAAGTCTAGTATTCGGGCAGACTGAGGAATACATGCAGGCAGATAACCAAGTGTGATGAATGCAACAGTGAAACTCGAAGAACATCCTTCCTGTGCGATTCCTGTACGGAGATGTGGACATATCTTTTCAGAACCTTGAAAATGGTTAGCACAGGTTCCACAGAGTCTTGAGTGCAGAGTTATTTTATTGGGTTTAAGGCCTCTGCCTTTTGGTTTGGAGGAATATCTAGGACACCTGAGGAAATCAAGGGTGGTCTGACTTGAGTGTATAACCTCTATGAATGAGGTTTACAACTCATAAATCCCTGGTAATGGTGGCCCAGTTCTTGTAGAACAGGAAGAGTCTGCCCCCCAGCCCAAAGGGAAGTTGCAGATGAGGGGTAGAGGACATTGGGGGGGGGGGGTGGTGGTGGAAGGGAGTGCCATGTAAGAGTCATGACTGTTCTTGCTAGGTCGCTGGGGACAAAATCCCACAGGCTTAGTGGGGTCTGTTTGCAACTGGTTTGGCCACTGCAACTGTCTTTGGCTCCTTTCCCTACGAGGTATCCTTTGCCTAGGCTTAGACTGGGAGGCTGGAAAGGACCAAGGTTTGGTAGGGTAATGCCGGCTGAAACAAGGAAGATGGACCTGAAGGAAGCCCTTCACAGTTTGCATGGACTTGGTCTTATCCTCCATTTTGTTAAGCACAGCCTCAGCCTTTCGAACAAAAATGAAGGTCCTTGCCCAAGGAGACATCCACGAGAATGGATTTGACATGTTCAGGAAGGGACTGGTCCCTCTGCCAGCCATGTCTTCTTATGATGGAAACCGTGGCTGTTGCCCTGCTGCAGGCTTCCATGGCATCACAGCCGTGGTGCAGAGTGTGCTTAGCCACCTAACCGCAAGAGTTACATAAATCCAGTAATTCCTTGGATGGCCTTATTTTCAATATACATCAATTTTGGTTTCATCTGATCAAAAACGGTTTCCTGGTACTTCACCATATGAAACTGGCAGTTCAAAGCCCTCATAAGGGTAGCAGAGGTGTAGACTGACTTTCTGCTTTCCTTGTTTATTGGTAAAGGGTTTTTGGAAGAGCTAACTTTTGCTACCTTGGGGTCTTGAGTCACCACCTCAGGATCTGCCACAGGGTTCGTGAAAAGGTATTTGTGGGAACCGAGAACCCTGTAGAATCCACCAGTTTCCAAGAGGCAGGGTAAAGAACCTAGTTGTAAAGAGGAATCAAGGAATCCATGAAGACATCATCTACCACATCTTAAGACTGGAGAAATGGCAAAGTGTTCAAGCTCAGGGAGATTAAGAAGTTCCCTACTTCTTTTCTTGGACTGGGGATAGTCCTGGGCTTCCCATCTGAAGTGCTCCCTCTGCATACGTAATATTTCCCCAAAGGAAATATCCTCAGTATGGGAAGTTCTCCTCAGAATCAGAATCCTCAAAGGAAGCAATAGATGCATCCTCTTCAAAGGTGGATTCATCATAATCAAAACCATTCTCAGATTCAATGGAGTCAGAAAACTCCTCGGGTGGGGTCTTAAGTTTTGGCTGGAGCTTGACCTCTGCACTAGGACCTAAACGAACCACCAACTCCCGTGAGCAGTAGGCCGAAGCGATCTCCTGACGATGGGAAGAGACGTCGCCAGTTTTAGAGCCATCAGAAGCCAAAGTCTGCAAATGTAAGAAAGTAGAGGGGCACAGAAGCATATTGTGGTCTGAACAGGTCTTGATAGTGCCACCACCTCTGTCAACAAAGGGGGCTGTGAAAGCACCTCACCTTCGACAATCACTTGCCTAGGACCATCTGTTCAACGGCAAATGAGCATCATCTGAGGTCTTAAGTTTGAAATGCCTTTTCTTTTTTTTACCTAAGGAGATCCACTTTAGCTCCACCATCAGATGACATGGTACATGAGGGCCCTAAAATGTTGAGCTAGTATCTCAGCCCTATGCTTGATAGTTCTATTAAAACGACCATTAAACAGACAAGTTCTTCATGTTCTAGTCCCAAATAAGTCAAAGAATGAAACTCCTGGTGTGGTATCTGTTTGCCACAGGGGAGAAAGTTAATACCATTTCTTTGATGTCACTCAGAAGACACAGAAAACATTTCCCAATGGGATAATTAGCTTTATATGTGTTTTTTCTCTGGTGGGCACTGCGACGCACAGACTAGCACTTTGTTTCGGGATCCGACATCAAGAATGAAGTCATGGCTCCAGCAGACTGCCTTTATACCCAGTGGTCAGATAGGATGCCCACCATCTTTCCTCATCTTAGTCGGGCCGACCAAGGGCTTCTGCATTAGGAAATCCCACAAGTCAGGACTGCAACAGTGAAACACAAGGAATATCCAGTTACCTGGGCCAAAAGAGATTCACCATCATCTATGGGGAGTTATCCTGGATCTTTAGAAGAATGCTCTATTCGTGGAACAGGTGAAAAACACTAAGAAACATTCCTGTCAATGGGAATGTGAAAGCATACATCTTCCAGGCCAGTCTGCAAACAATACAGGAGCAGAACCTTCCTTAATAGTTTGTTTCAAAAAAGGCAAAGGCCAACATGGAAGGACTGTGACTGACCAAGTTCGCAGATGACTGCCAACTGGGTGCCATAATCGACTCTCTAGCCGACACAAGCATCCTCCTAAAGGGCCTCATAGAAACAGACAACTGGTGCCAGAGCCATGGCCTCAAGCTAAATGCCAAAAAGTGTATAGTCATCCCCTTTGGCAAAAACAAAGCGCCCACAAATTACCACATAGGTGGTAATCCATTAAGTACAGAAGTAATTAGGGACCTGGGGACCCAAGTTGATAGCAATCTCTCATTTGACAACCATGTGGCCAAAGTGGTTAGAAAAACATTTTATATAGCCCACCTAATCATGAAGGGATTCCCATCTAGATCAGGGGAGGTCATCGTGCCTCTTTACTCATCCCTCATCAGGCCCATAATTGAGTACAATGCCCCTTTGGGATGTACCTTACCAGACACCTGCAGCAACTGGAAAGACCCCAAAAGTACCTCACCAAGAGGATCAAAGGGCTCAAACAGTTGCCATATGCTGCCCGGTTAAAGAAACTCCAGCTCTACTCAGTGGCATACCGCCTGTTCAGAGGCGATCTGTGCCTGACGTATAAAGCCATGTCCAACCGGGAATTAATGGAGATGCTGCACCTCAGAAAATCCAAATCCCATCGAGCTACGCGCTCGAGAGACTTGAACCTCAGCACTGAAATAAGTAGGACATGCTGGAGGGACAGATTCATAACCCAGAGGCTCCCTTCACTCTGGAATAAAATCCCAGTCCAGATTAGGCAGAGTCCCTCATTGACTCTTCAAGAGGAATCTTGATGAGTGGATGGGAGATCGTAGGTTTACCCCGGGTATCACTTCTGTGTCACTGTTAGACAGAGGCACAGTATACTAACCTCGAAAAAGGGCATAGCAAAATAAATTTAAAATGGGTGGCGAAAGCCAAACACATTCTGGCTAGGCTTATAAATGCCCTAGGGCAGATAGCCTAGTATGAACCTATGAACCTATCTATCTGAAGCATTCCCCACAAGTTGAACAATTCTTGGAAAGCCCTCTTGGACATTTTGTATTCATGAGAATTTTATTCATGAGAGTCTGTTTTGATCTTGCTAGCTTGCCTGCTACAATGTTTTGCTTTGATGGAATGTACAAAGCCTGAAGGGTCAAACAGCAGAGTTGCTATATTCTAGGCTATCAATAACAAGTCTGCAAGGGGGTTAAAATCTGGTGGCCCCTACTTATGTACCACATCATTGTGGTGTTGTCTGTAAACTTGTAAAATGCCTGGAGACCAGAGATGATTTAAGGCATTTAAAGCATTTATTATTGGCATTTCATTTCACATTGATGTGCTTCTGTCTGACCTGTTTGTTCCACAGGCCATGCACTTTCAATCCTCTTGATACAGCCCTCCCATGCAAAGTCTGGCACATCTGCTCAAGAGGAGTAGAATGGATGAAGGCTGCAAGACCTGTACTGACCAAGCTAAGTGGTGTATCTGCTGAAGCACTTTTTTTTTTTTTTTAAATACAAATCCCAGAACTGACAACTGAAAAGTTAAAGGGTGCTGATGTACAGTTCAACACTGAACCTATTTACCACAAGTTCCCTCGTATTTAAAGCTGTTTTAAGTGTATTTTTTACTGTTTTTGCCTTATCTTTTCAAAAAAGGACAAAACCTGGAGACCAATTCTGGACCTGTCTATACTAAATACGTTTCTGGAAGTTCCAAAATTCAATATGTTGACTCTTCAGCAGCTACTGCCCATGCTGAGCAAGAGGGCTTGGCTCGTAACTTTGGACCTAAAAGAGGCATACCTGCATGTCCCAGTCAGACAATCTTGCAGAAGATACCTCAGATTCATAGCTGTCTCAATGCATTACCAATTCCTTGTTTCCCACCTTTCTAAGCTAGTATAGTCCAGTTTTCAGTTCAGTGCTGAATTCAGGGCTGTGATACTCGTTTCTGAGTTGCCCATACCTTACTTGGATAGAAGGAAGTTTCTCTGTTCACCTGTAAGACATGGGAGCTTTGAACGACCTATCTATCCCTGGAGGAAGGTTAATAGTTTATTGGCCATTTTGGGCTAATTTCTCTTTAATTTCCCTACCATAAAAAAACACGTTTGCATGGTTTTGCCCACCGGGCAGTGCCAGTTAGCTACAGTTAAATTATTCCCAGCTCCACTAAGTCTCCTCTCCAGTTTTTCCCTTGAAACTAGTCTAACTCTCAACCTAAGCACTAAAAAGCATCTTACAGCCCAGCACTTGCTCAGACCTAATAGCAAGCACTAATATACCCGGACACTGACTGCACAAGCAGGGCAAGGCTCTTTTATTCACCTCTCACCAACCAAGCGACTAAGCAGCTCACCATACTATTCAGGCATGACCAAAGGGTAACTTCAGGTGCACTCTCCAGTCCAGCTGGTTTATCTGGGTATCCTGAGGCAATGTTACAACTGCCTCATGTACACAGACAACCCTCTCCTCCTACCACAAAACACTAACATATGCGAAAGATGCAACTATACAGCAAAACTGGAAGCTAAGCGTCTCCACCCAAGACTGGAACAGACAGTCAAGAGCAGAAGGTTAACACTTGCACCACACCTCCAGCCGCACACAGACCTACTAAAAAGTACAGTTTTGTACCTACCATAAATGTAGAAGTTTGAGTGCTAGTACAGCTACAGTCATAACAGATGGGTTCTCCTGCTGTCAGGTGGGTCCTCGGTCGGCCGAATTCCAAAGACTAGGTCCGGCGTCGGTTGTCGTCGCTTCTTCCCTGGCGTCAGTGCGACAGGGGTATAAAAGAACCAGCCAACGCCATTTTCTTCAGTTTTTCTTGTCCCAGATGTCAGGTGTCCCCAGAAGGAAGGCAATACATAAAATTATGTAATAATGCAATGCAATATAATCAAAGACCAGTAGTTGCATGCAAATACACCATAAAAGAACACCCCTAGAGGGGAAGGAGGGAGGGAAACCTGGACTGCAGCTGTATTAGCACTCGAACATCTACATTTATGGTAGGTACAAAACTGTACTATGTTCATCGTGCATACAGCTGCAGTCATAACAGATGGGTAGAATCCCAAAGCTAAGAAAAGGGTGGTAGGCACTAGGTGGAGCTAGGAGGAGCCAAAATGCCCTGCAAGACTGCAGTGGCAAAGCCTGCTCTAGATTTGGAGTATAATGGTAGGTTGTAGTGCCTGGAGAAGGTATGCACAGAACTCCAAGTGGCTGCTTCTAAAATATCCTTGGTAGGAACTCCTCTGAGGAAGGCTGCAGAGGTGGCTGTGGCCCTGGTAGAATGAGTTCTAATGCCTGTAGGTACAGTTTTGCCATGAAAGGAATAGCAAAAGCGTATGCAGTGGGTTATCCATTTTGAGATTGGATGTTTGAATATTGACTTTCCTTGAGCTCCTACCGCATAGGCCACAAAAAGCTGTTCTTATTTTCTGAAAGGTTTTGTTCTGTCCAGATAACGCAGTTGTCTGTGGATGTCCAAGGAATGCAGTAATCTCTCCCCTTTGTTTTGAGGATTAGGATAAAAAGTAGGTAAATGTATGGCCTGATTTAAGGCTACCCTGGATACCACTTTAGGCATAAAGGACGGGTTGGTACGTAATGAAACTCTCTCCTGATGGAAGATGATAAAAAGCTGGACAGCCATAAGAGCCTGTAGTTCTGAAACTCTCAGAGCTGAAGTGATAGCCAGAAGGAAAGCTGTTTTCCAGGACAAATATTGTAAATCTGATGAGGCAGCTGGCTCAAAAGGAGGCAAAGTCAGTATTTCCAGAATGAAATTAAGATCCCAAGCAGGTACTGGTTGTTTTCTTGGAGGTCTTAAATTCTTAGCCCCTCTGAGGAACTGTCTTAATAGAGGGTGAGAGAATAAAGGTGGATCAGTGTTGTATTCTGCAGAAATGGCTGAGGCATGGATTTTGATGGCGAACGAAAGTCCACTGCTTAGCAGCTCAGCCAAATATTGTAGTATTTGAGGTAAATTCAGTTTTCCAAGGCACTGGCCCTTTTTCTCATTCCAAACACAAAAGCGTTTCCATTTTGCAGAGTAAGCTTTTCTAGTTGATGGCCTTCTGGCCTCCAAAATGACATCCTGCACCTCCTTGGAGAGCAGGGCCTGCTGCGGTGCTAAGGAATCTTCCATGCGGCTAGATTGGGTGTTTTCAGCTGACTGTGAAGAGTTTTGAAGCTGTGCTGAGTCAGAAGAAGAGGCATTAGAGGCAGGGCCCATGGTGGGGAATGAGTCAGGCTCCTCAGGAGTGGGTACCAGTGTTGCCTTGGCCAGTCCGGAGCAATGAGGATCATCTTTGGTCTGTCTGCTCTGGTCTTCAATAGGTCTTTGGGCAGCAGAGTAAGAGGTGGGAAGGCATAAACTGTCATTGATGTCCAACTGAAAGAGAGTGTCCACTCTCCAGGCCTTTGGATGGAAGAGCCTTGAGCAGAATTTTGTCAATTGATGATTTTTGTGAGAGGCAAAGAGATCTGTCTGGCCTTCCCCATTCTTGGATTATTTCTGTAAAAACTTTTGGATGCAACTTCCATTCGTGTGGATGTGTCATATTCCTGCTTAGGTTGTCTGCCAGTGTGTTTTCCTTGCCTGGCAAGTACTGTGCTTGTAGTTCCATTTGTAAGTCCATGGTCATGTTCCAAAGTGACATGGCCAGTCTGCATAGGGGATAAGAATGTGTTCCTCCCTGCTTGTTTATGTACCACATAACTGTGGTGTTGTCTGTTCTTATCAATAGCTGACCTGGTTGTAGAAGGTCCTTGAAAGCTATAATAGCATTCATCACTGCTAGCATTTCTTTTTGATTGATGTGAAGGTGCTTTTCTTTTTGGGTCCATTTGCCCTGAATTCACCGGTCTGTCATGTGCGCCCCCCCAGGCATAGTCCGAGGCGTCTGTTCTTATGACGTGATTTGCTTGAGGCTTGCTGAATGGAAGACCTGTGTTTGTTTGGCATGCTTGAGCCCACCACAGAAATTCCTTTTGCAGACATGGAATTAATGGTATTATTGTTTCCAAACTGTGGCTGTGTTGAGACCATATGTTTTTTAGGTACCATTGTAGTTTTCTCATATGCAGCTTTGCACATGGGATTAGTAAGATGCAAGATGCCATGAATCCCAGAGCCTGCAGGATTTTTCTTGCAGTCGGCCTGGTGCAATTTGCCAGTGTTCTGAAATATTGAATTAGTTGCCCCTGCTTCTCTGGCGTGAGGTAGGCCATCTGGGTGTTTGTGTCCAAATTGGCACCCAAGAAAATTATCTTCCAAGAGGGTATTAGTCTTGATTTCTCTTTGTTGACTGTGTATCCTAGAGAGTTTAATATTATTATTACATAAGCCAGATGTTTCAGAAGAATGTGCTTGCTGTCCACTTGGATCAGGCAGTCGTCCAAATAAGGGTATATTTGTATCCCTTGAAGTCTGCAGTAGGCAATTACTGATGCCAGGCATTTCGTGAATACTCTGGGCGCAGTAGATAAACCAAAGGGCAATGCAGAGAGAATTGATAATGTGTTGAACCTGCAAGAAATCTGAGGTATCTTCTGCAATTTTGTCTGATTGGGACATGCAGGTATGCCTCCTTGAGGTCCAATGTTACCAGCCAAGACACCTTGCCCAGCATGGGAAGAAGTTGCTGTAGAGTGAGCATCTTGAATTTTGGTACGAGTAGGAATGTGTTTAGGATGGAAAGATCCAAAATCGGTCTCCAATCTTTTCCCTTCCTTGGCACCAGAAATAGCCTGGAATAAAAACCTTGACCTTGTTCGTGTGTAGGTACCTCTTGAATAGCTTTCATGTTTATAAGACCTGAAATTTGCTTTTGTGCCTCTGCCCTTTGATTGTGTAGCAGGTTTGGCATGCCTTTCATTTTTGGAAGGGTATGAAAATGGAATTTGTAGCCTCTGTTTAAAATGTCCAGGATCCATTTGTCCTTTGTGACAATATGCCAATTTTTTGAGAATAGTGCCAGCTTTCCTCCTAAGGGGGCTGCCATTTGAGACCTGGTTGGCATGCAAAGGGGAAGTCATTGATTTTGCTTTCTGAAAGATTGCGAGTTGTCCTCACCACCTCTTTGTGCAGGAGCTTGCCATTGTCTGCCTCTGTACGAGCCTTGTGTTTGTCCTCTGCCCCTCGGGCGCCTGTATCTACCTCTTTGGGGTCTATCTGTGGCAGGAAAGGACCAGTTTTTGGAAGGCCAATTTCTACTAAAACGTGGGGGTTGGACCTGCAGAAATTCTTTCACAGTTTGCATTGATTTAGCCTTTTCCTCCATTTTCCGTAATACTTCCTCGGCATTTGCCCCAAATAGTACATCCTTTTGAAGAGGGGGCGTCTAGTAATTTAGCTTTGACATGATCAGGCAAGGCTTGTTCCTTGAGCCAGGCATGCCTACGTATGACTGAGCCTGTAACAGCAGCTCTACACGAGGCCTCTAGAGCATCAAAACTACATTGTAAGGTATGTTTACCCACTTGTTCTGCACTATGGCCGACGCCATTTTCTTCAGTTTTTCTTGCCCCAGATGTCAGGTGCCCACAGAAAGGAAGGCAATACATGATGTTATGCAAACATACATAAGTAGATAAATCAAAACAGTAATTGCAAGCAAATACACCATATAGGAATACCCCAAATAGGTTGTATGTTAAAGATGTTTGTCATAAGCTCTGTCCTAAGAGGGGATGGAGGGAGGGTAACCTGGACTGCAGCTGTATGCATACTCGAACATCTACATTTATGGTAGGTACAAAACTGTACTATGTTCTTCGTGCATACAGCTGCAGACATCACACTTGGGTAGAATCCCAAAGCTAAGTAAGGGTGGCTGGTACTAAGCGGAGTTAGGAGGGGCTAGAATGCCCTGCAGGACTGCTGTGGCAAAGCCCGCTCTAGATTTTGAGTATAGTGGAAGGTGGAAGTGTTTGGTGAAAGTGTGCACTGAACTCCAAGTAGCTGCTTCCAGAATGTCCTTGGCAGGGACCCCACTGAGGAAAGCTGCTGAGGTAGCTGTAGCCCGGTGGAGTGGGACCTGATGTATACAGGCACTGATTTTCCATGAAATGAACAAAAGCGTATGCAGTGGGCTATCCATTTTGAAATAGTCTGTTTGGAAATAGCCTTTCCTTGAGCACCTGTAGCATAGGACACAAAGAGCTGCTCAGATTTCCTGAATGACTTTGTTCAGTCCAAGTAATAAAGTTGCCTGTGAATGTCCAAGGAGTGGAGTAGCCTCTCCCCTTTGTTCTGGGGATTTGGATAAAAGGTAGGTAAATGAATAGTCTGATTCAAAGCCACACTGGATACTACCTTTGGCATGAAGGTAGGGTTGGTTCGTAATGAAACCCTGTCCTGATGGAAAATGATGAATGGTTGCACAGCCATGAGGGCCTGTAGTTCCGAAACCCTACTTGCGGAGGTAATAGCCAGAAGCAAGGCTGTTTTCCATGACAAGTATTGTTAACTCTGCTGAAGAGGCCGGCTCAAAAGGAGGCAGGGTCAGCTTCTCAAATACGAAGTTGAGGTCCCAAGTTTCCGTGGGGGGTTTTATATATTTTTTGCCCCTCTGAGGAACTGCCTTAATAGAGGATGTGAGAATAGGGGAGGATCCGTATTGGTATTGTGCTGAAATTGCTGAAGCGTGGATCTTGATGGAAGAGAAGGAAAGGCCACTGTTTAACATCTCAGCTAGGTACTGTACAATCTGTGGTATACTTATTACCCAAGGATTCTGGCCCTTTGCTTGATTCCAGGAGCAAAATCATTTCCATTTGGCGGAGTAGGTTTTTCTAGTAGAGGGTCTCCTGGCCTCCAAGATGACATCCTGGACTTCCTTGGAGAGGAGAGCCTGCTGGCAAATTAAGGTATTTTCCATGCAGCTAAATTTAGAGTTCTGAGCTGGCTGTGAAGGATCTTGTAGTCGTGCTGTGACAACAGAAGAGGGACTTGATGTAGGATCCATGGTGGTGAGTGTGACAGGTTCTTTAGGAGAAGATACCAGTGCTGTCGTGGCCAGTCTGGAGCAATGAGAATCATTTTTGGCCTCTCTGCTCTGGTTTTTAATAGGACTTTGGTTAGTAGAGGTAGAGGCGGGAAGGGGTTGACTGTCAATGCTGTCCAACTGAAAGATAGTGCGTCCACTTTCCAGGCCTGTGGATGATAGGTCCTTGAGCAGAATTTTTTCAACTGGTAATTGCTGTAGGAGGCAAATAGATCTATGACTGGCTGTCCCCATGCTTGAGTTATCTTTGAGAAGACTTGAGGATGCAACTTCCATTCGTGAGGGTCTGTCATATTTCTGCTTAAGATGTCTGCCAGAGTGTTTTCCTTCCCTGGCAGGAATTGTGCCTGTAGTTGGACTTGCCATTCCAATGCTGTGTTCCACAGGGTCACAGCTTGCCCGCATAGGGGGTATGAATGCGTCCCTCCCTGTTTGTTTATGTACCACATGACTGTGGTATTGTCTGTCATTATCAATAGCTGGCCTGGTTGCAGTAGGTCCTTGAAATTCATAAGAGCATTTTGCACAGCTAGCATCTCCTTTTGGTTGATGTGTAGGTGCATCTGTTTTTGGGACCATTTACCCTGGATGCACTGGTCTGCCATGTGTGCTCCCCATGCGTAGTCTGAAGCATCTGTTGTAATGACTTGCCTTGCTTGTGGTATACAGAATGGGAGACCCGTGTTTCTTTGGCATGCTTGAGCCCACCACAAAAATTCCTTTTGAAGGCATGGAATGAGTGGTAAAATTGTTTCCAAGCTGTGTTTGTGTTGAGACCATAAGTTTTTTTAGGTACCATTGTAGTTTCCTCATATGCAGCTTTGCAAATGGTATTAGTAGAATGCAAGATGCCATGAACCCCAGAGCCTGCAGGATTTTCCTTGCAGTTAGCCTGGTTAAAGTTGCCATTTTGTTGAAGTATTGAGACAGTTGCCCTTGTTTGTCTGGTGTGAGGTAAGCCATCTGGGCCGTTGTATTTAAGCTGGCACCCAGGAAAATTATCTGTTGAGAGGGTATTAGCTTTGATTTCTTTTTGTTTACTGTGTACCCCAGGCAATTTAACAGTTTTATTACAAACGCCAGATGTTGCAATAGAATGTCCTTGCTGTCTGCTTGGATCAGGCAGTCGTCCAGATATGGGTAGATTTGTATTCCTCGTCTGCAGAAAGCAATTACTGATGCCAGGCATTTTGTAAACACTCTGGGCGCAGTAGATAATCCAAAGGGCAATGCACAGAATTGATAATGGGTTGAACCTGCAAGAAATCTGAGGTATCTTCTGCAATCTTGTCTGATAGGGACATGCAGGTATGCCTCCTTGAGGTCCAACGTTACCAGCCAAGACTCCTTGCCCAGCATGGGAAGAAGCTGCTGTAATGTGAGCATCTTGAATTTTGGTACCTCTAGATATGTGTTTAGAATAGATAGGTCTAAGATGGGTCTCCAGTCTTTGTCCTTTCTTGGTACCAGGAATAGTCTTGAATAAAATCCTTGACCTTGTTCTTTTGCAGGTACCTCTTGAATTGCTTTCATATCCATGAGAACGGAAATTTATTTTTGTGCCTCTGCCCATTGATTTTGTGGCAGGTTTGGCATGCCCCTCATCTTTGGAAGGGTGAGAAAGTGGAATCTGTACCCTCTGTCTATAATATCCAGAATCCATTTGTCCTTTGTAACAATGTGCCAGTTTTTTTGAAAATAAGGCCGGTTTTCCGCCCAAAGGTGCTGCCATTATAGCTTTGTTTGGCAGGCAAAGGGCAAAGTCATTGTGTCTGCTTTCTAAATGACTGTGTTCTGTCTTCTCCACCTCTTGGGGCTGGTGATTGCCATTGCCTGGCTCTGTAAGATCCTTGAGGTTGTCCTCTACCCCTTGGGCGTCTGTATCTACCCCTTTGGGGTCTGTCCGTGGCTGGAAAGGACCAATTTTTTGAAGGCCAGTTTCTGCTGAAGCATGGAGGCTGCACCTGCAAGAAATCTTTAACTGTTTGCATAGATTTAGCTTTTTCCTCCATTTTCTTTAGTACCTCCTCAGCTTTAACACTGAACAGTACATCTTTTTGTAGTGGTGCATCTAATAATTTTGCTTTGACATGATCTGGTAAGATTTGTTCTTTGAGCCAAGCTTGTCTACGTATGACAGACCCTGTGACAGCAGCTCTGCATGAGGCCTCTAAAGCATCAAAACCACACTGTAAGGTATGCTTCCCCACTTGATCTGCTCCATGCAACAAATCCTGCAACACTTTCAAATCAGGTTGTTCTGTTTGTGTCATTTTGCTTTTCAGCTGAGATAGCAAGAACTGCTGGTAATTTAACATATGAAATTGACAGTTTAATGCCCTCATGGTTAAAGTGGCTGATGTATACACCTTTACCCCCCCCACCTTTCCAATGCTCTGGAATCTCTCTCTGAAGGTAAAGGGTTTTTAGCAGTAGAGGCCTTAATCCCCTTGGGACCCTGAGAAATAGTTTCTGGGTCAGCAGAAGGGCTTTTATAAAGGAACTGGTGAGAATCAAGAACCCGGTAATATCCGTCTGGTTTAACAGGGGCAGGAGGTAAAGAGTCTGGATTAAGACTGGCTTCTGCGAACACATCATCCAAAATATCTAAGACAGGAGGAATAGCCAAGGGCCTATGCTGGGGAAGCAGCAGAAATTCCCTGAGCCTTTTCTTGGAATCTGAGTAATCTTGGCCTTCCCAGTGGAAGTGTTCGCTCAATGTATGTAGGGTTTCCCCAAAAGAGCAGTCTGGGGGGGGGGGGGGGACCGAGGGAATAGACTCCTCAGCATCAGAGTCTTCAAAAGGGGAATAGGCGTAATCCAGGTCCTCAGAAAGGCCTGAGGTAATAGATGCCTGATCTGAGGAAGGGTAGTCTTCCTCCATCCTGGGTCTTTTGTCTGAGGAGGGTTGAGAGCCCCTGATGATTGAAATCAAATCCTCAGCCATTTTAAGCATCTGTTTTTTGGGCATGGGACCTTGAAAGGTGGCTTGAGGACCCTGTTTTTTAATTTTCATTGGAGCTTTAGATTTAGTGTACGATTTAATAGATAAGGTGGTAGGCCTGAAAACGCCTTCAGAAATGGCAGGCCTTGCTAAACATTCCGTTTCTCCGCCAAGAGTGGCGTCGGTATCTGCAGTGGGAATGGGGACTGAGGAACCTGCGACCTCGGGTACTGAAGTCACCGGTAATAAGGTTTCATCGGTAGTCAGGGGCTGCGTAGGCGCATCGCTGAGAACCGGTAGTAGGCCTTAGCGTGGTCTCAGTACTTGGTGCAGGCCTCGGGTGTCTGTCCTTATCCCTGTGTTTTTTGCCTAAAACTGGCGTCGGCATATCCGACGACATAATTAAATGTTTTGCCAAAATAATGAAGGGCGAACTCCGCCCGGCACTTAATAGTGCGCTTGTTAAATCTAGCACAAAAACGGCAGGCCGAGACGTTGTGTTCTGGCCCTAAACAAGGTATACAATAAGAGTGAAAATCCTTATGCTGTATTTGCTTCCCACAAGAAATGCAATTATTAACTTTGTATGACATCGGTCTGAGGCAAGAAAAGTTTCCCCAATGGGGTACTTAGCTTTAAAGAAGACTTCGGCTGAAATATTTTCGTAAATCTCAGGAGCTGGCCGACCGGCACTTGCGAACTGCTTCTGCTTCGGGCACCACGCGGCAAGAAAGACTGAAGAAAATGGCGTCGGCTGCCTCTTTTATACCCCTGCCGCACTGATGTCAGGGAAGAAGCGACGACAACCGACGCCGGACCTAGAGTTTGGAATCCGGCTGACCGAGGACCCACCTGACGGCAAATAACCCCAAGTGTGATGACTGCAGCTGTATGCACGAAGATCATCATACCTAACACACTAGTAATAGGTGACTCTATAGTCAGGCACAATGACTTCCTACTCACTAGGCTGGACAAGCAGAAGGTTACTGTTAGCTGCCTGTCGGGAGCCAGAATCTGCCACATAACACAAGCACTCAGGTCACTCCAGAACAAGTACAAATATGACTGTCATTGCTCATGTTGGTGTGAATGACCTGAGACGTACCTCCCTGGACTACATGAAGAGAGACACGGAAGAGCTCTCTAATCATGTAGCCCAGGCTGGTATGACCTTGACCCTGAGTAGCATCTTGCCCTCACCAAGAAAGATACATAAAATGATCAATTTCAACAACTGGCTAAGCTTCTGGTGTCATTCAAAGGGGATCCAGTGTCTGTCAGCCTGGGATGACATGCTCGACAAGCCGCGTTGCTTCGCAAGAGACGGCTTGCACTTGTCACCCCTAGGCTTTTGAATACTGGCCAATGCTCTTGCTGCCCCCATAGTGCCTTTTATAGGCAAGGCTCAAAACTCAAACCCACCTCAGTAAACAGCACAATTAACAAAAAAACTGATGGTCTTGCTACTCAATGCCAGGAGTTTAAATTTCAAAAGGCACGCACTCGAAGCACTCCTCAGTATGGAGGTTAACATCTGTGCAGTAATTGAAACCTGGTTCAAGGCTCCAGACAGCACCCCAGCACTACCGGGCTATAACTCATACCACACGTTTCGGCCACAGAACATGGACAGAAACACAAAAAGAGGAGGTGTATCTATATTCATCAAGGATAACTACACTTCCAGGTTAGTGGCGCAGCATACCACCTCTGAGATCATTCATGTGCATCTAACATCGGGCAAATCTGCAATGCAAATTGTGGCCATGACCCAGGTCTACCACTCAACCTTTCTGGAGACACTGGAAAACCAAGGTCCTACCGAACAGCCTGATACTGGGCGATTTCAATTACCCTACCATTCACTATGAAAACTACTCTAGTACAAACTCCCAGCCCCAGCACTTCCTGGAATTCATCAACTCAAAACCTTGGATCAGCTGGTAAACTCCCCTACCGGAGGTGAAAACATATTGGACCTGGTCATCACCAACATGGGCGACAGGTGTTACACACCGGATGCCAACCTATCACTGGTTAGATCAGACCATAAACTAAACTAATCACTCTGGATGTCCACACCCCATCACCCTCAACTAAAGAAACCACAGTAAAAAACTTTTCTAAAGCAAACTTCATCTTACTTAAGACAGAGGTGATAAGTTTCACAGCCCCCACGCTAAAGGATAAAACGCTGCTCTAGCTGCAGAAACCTTTACAAATGCACTCTATGAGCACCTACCAGGATGCATGCATGGATCCTGCCATCCCTAGAAAAACCAAGACTCACTCCTCTAAGAGAAGGAAAGCAGTTTGGTAGACCCCTGCAATAAACAGGCTATACAATAGGAGGAAACTAGTTCAGAAAAAAAGCAAATCCCAAGAAGGAACGACATCCTTGATCAGTATCAGTAAGAAACTAAGGTCTCTCATGAAATCATCCAAGGCTAACTTCGAAAGAAAAATAGCCAAGGATTCAAAAGATAACCACAAAGCTTTCTTTAGCTATGTTAAGAATCTAAGTGGCAACTCGCAGATATGCACTGAACTAGTGCAAAATAGCACAAAATATACTGAACCTACTGATATTGCCAACATCCTGGCAGATAGATTCAGTGCAAACTTCACCCCCCCTCATCTCCAAAAGGGCCCACAACAATAACTGAAAAGTGTAGAGTCCCAAAAATCACAGACGCACAAGTGAAAACAGCCCTTTCAAAAGCCAAAAACACAGCGTCAATGGGACCAAATGGTGTCCCAGGCTGCGTCTTGCACGAACTACAGAAGTAACTAAACACGCTGTTCAACCTCAGCCTCTCCACAGGCTATGTGCCCATAGTCTGGCACACAGCAACGGTTATTCCTCTCCACAAAGGAGAGGCCACAACTGACCCTGGTAACTATCGCCCAATAAGCCTGACTAGCCTTGTCTGCAAGGCTATGGAGCGCATCATCATGGAACTCATTAACAAAGACATTGGGAACCTCCTAACACTTCACCCGACCCAGTTCAGCTTTGTTAAGGGCAGATCATGCCTACTAAACCTGGTTGACTTCTTCGAGACGGTCACCAAAGGCCATAGACAAGGGAAAGGTGGTTCACACAGCCTACCTTGACCTCGCCAAGGCTTTCAACACAATTCCCCACTCGGATATTACAGAAAAACTCACCAGCTTAAACAAACCCCTACATCACAAAATGGGTTGCCAACTGGCTTACAGACAGAACTCACACGGTAAGAACAGCGGGCTCCAGGTCCGACTCAACCAGTCACAAGTGGTGTCCCACAAGGCTCAGCCCTGGGACTCCTACTGTTCGGCATATACTTCTCAGAAGTACAGGCAAACACAGGAGGACTATGGCTAACCAAGTTCACAGATGACTGCAAACTGGGAGCCATAATTGACTCTCTGGCTGACACGGACATCCTCCAAAAGGGCCCTACTGAGAAGGACACCTGGTGTCAAAGTCATGGCCTCAAGCTAAATGCCAAAAAAATGCAAAGTCGTCCCGTTTGGGAAAAACAAAACACTCATGAATTACCACATAGGTGGCAGCCCCTTTAATACAGAAGATAAGAGATCTGGGGTCCCAGGTAGATAGCAATCTCCTTTGACAATCATACTGCCAAAGTAGTTAGGAAATCCTTCTATGTGGCCCATCTAATTACTAAAAAGTTCACATCTAGAAATAAAGAGGTTATAGTGCCTTCTACTAGTCACTCACTAGACCCATCATAGAGTACAATGCCCCATTTGGGATGTACCACACAAGACACTTCCAACAGTTGGAAAGACCACAAAAGTACCTCACCAAGAGGATTACTGGCCTCAAACATATGCCCTATGCAGCCCGACTGAAAAAACTCTGGCTGTACTCAGTAGCATATCGCTTACTCAGAGGTGATCTCTGCCCAACTTACAAAGCCATGTCCAACTCAGAATTGATGGACATGCTCCACCTAGAGAGATCCAAGTCACTGCAAGCCACGTGCTCTAGTGAGCTAAACCTCGTCACAATAAACAGAACATGCTGGAGGGATAGATTCCTGTCACAGAGACTACCCATGCTTTGGAACAAAATTCCAAACAACACCAGGCAGAGCCCCTCACTAACACTCTTCAAGAGAAACCTTGACGAGTGGATGGGTAACAGAAAATACACCCCTGGGGATCACTTCATTGGCTCTGCTTGACAGAGGACCAGTTAATCAATGGGGCAGCGAAAGCCGACACACTGGCTAGGCTTATAAATGCCCTCGGGCAGATAGCCAAGTACCTACCTATGAACCTATGAAATCTGGTCAAGGGAATCATGAGAATCACAGAAGCCATCTGACCCAGAATCCCGAGAAATTCCTTGGCAGATATGAGTGCGCATGATTGGAAACGTTTGGGAAAATCTTTTGGTAAATCTCGACTTTGTTGGAAGAAAACCTCTTTCCAGAACAAAATGTAATTCCTCTTAAGAAAACCATCTGTGAGAAGATGGAAGACTTTAAGTACACTAGAAAATCCAGTCTAAAAGCAGGAGTTTAAGACTTTTCAAGGAATCTTGACCACTATAAAGAGGCTTAAATTATGCAATAAATGCTCATTACTTTTTAAAACAAGCACGCTGATTAGACAGCCCAACCAGTGCGCCTATTGTAAACTGAGCATAAACCAATAAAGAAAAAGCCAGCAGCTGAAGTACCACTGTACGGTTAGACTTCCTGCTGGCATATGCTGCGAGACAGAGTAAAGTGCAAGAAAAAACAGGTAAATGTCTACAAAAAGTAGAGTTCTGACACTTACCATAAATGTTAGAGTGTACTCACTGATGCAGTCATCACATTTGGGTTATCTGCTTGCAGTAGCCCTCAGCTGGCCTGATTATCAAAGTCTTGGGGTCCTGCGTCGGTTGCGGTCTCATCTTTCGTGACGTCAGGGGTATACAGCATGCAGCAGACACCATTACATCAGTTTTTCTTGCCCCAGATGTCAGGTGCCCCCCTTAATGGGAAGCAATTAAATATATATATATATATATATATATATATATATATATATATATATACACACACATATATATACACACACACACACACATATATATACATATACACACACACACATATATATACACACACACACACACACACACATACAAGGTTAGACCTCCAAAAACAAAAAGCAAATTCACCAAAAAGCTACAGTAAAGGAGAACAGAGGTATATCCAAAAGAGGTCAGGGGGCCGGAGGGAGGGTAACCAGGACTGCAATAGTGAATACACTCGAACATCTACATTTATGGTAAGTGTACACAACTGCACTATGTTCTTCGTGTTTTACGGTTGCAGTCATCACATCTGGGTAGATTCCCAAAGCTAAGGATGGGAGGAGGAATTTAGACAGCATTAGGACCAGCTATAAGGCCCTGCAAGACTGCAGTGGCAAAGCCAGCTCTGGATTTAGAGAAAACTGGTAAATGGTAATGCTTGGTGAAAGTATGTACAGAACTCCAGGTAGAAGCTTCTAGGATGTCTCTGGTAGGGACACCCTGAGAAAGGCTGTAGAGGTAGATGCAGCCCTGGTTGAATGGGGTCTAATCCCCAGTGGGATAGGTTTTCCACGGTGCTTATAGCAGAAATTAATGCAATGGCCTATCCATTTAGAAATGGTTTGCTTTGAAATAGCCTTCCCCTCTGCCCCTGCAGCAAATGCCACCAGCAGTTGTTCAGATTTCCTTTGAGGTTTAGTCCTGTCAGAGTAAAATCTAAGTTGTCTGTGCACAACTAAGGAGTGCAGTATCCATTCCTCTTTTTTCTGTGGATTAGAAAAGAAGATTGGCAAATGAATGGACCGATAAGAACCACACTGGATACCACCTTGGGCATAAAAGAGGGATTGGTCCTGGGGGACACCCAGTCCGCATGAAGGATGATGAAAGGCTCCAACGCCATAAGGGCCTGTAATTCAGGCACCCTTCTTGCTGAAGTGATTGCTAAAAGGAAAGCTGTTTTTCAAGAAAGGAATTTTAACTCTGCAGTTGCAGCTGGATCAAAAGGAGGAAGAATGAGTTTTTCCACTACAAAATAAGGTCCCAGGCTGGAGTTGGGGCTCTCCTGGGTGGTCTTACGTTATTGGCCCCTTTGAGGAACTGCTTGAGCAGTGGGTGAGAAAAGAGGGGTTGGTTTTGTGTTGTAATGAATTGAAATGGTTGAGGCGTGAATTTTGATGGAGGAAAAGGAAAGGCCTTTGTGAAGCATCTCAGTTAAGTATTGAAGAATCTGATGATGTAAATTGGGCGCTGCTGTGGCCATCCCTTGGGTTTGGTTCCAGGCACAGAATCTTTTCCATTTTTCAGCATAGGATTTTCTAGTACTAGGCCTCCTTGCCTCCAAAATGACATCCAACACTTGTTTACTGAGGGATGGTTATGGAGAGATTAGGTAATCAGGCAGGCTGCCATGTTCAGGGTTTGAAGCTGGGGGTGCAGAATCTGGCTCTCCTGCTGAGACAGCAGTGTAGGGGTCTGAGGTAGGTGCCATGGGGCCAGCTGTGACACTGCGCAAGAGGGGGTACCAGTGTTGGCGTGGCCAGTCTGGTGCAATTAGTATCATGCTTGGCTTATCCTGTTTGATGTTTAGTAGTACTTTGGAGAGGAGAGGCAGAGGAGGAAAGGCATAAACTGATGAGATTTTTCCAGGTGAAGGGCACAGCATCCACTTTCCAAGTTGTTTGTGGGGAGTCCTTGTGCAGAATTTGTCCAATTGGTAGTTCTGGGGGGAGGAAAACAGGTTTATATCTGGGAACCCCATTTGTTGATCAACATGTTAAAAATCTTTGGTTCCAGTTTCCACTCGTGTGGGTCCATGAGATTTCTGCTTAGCTCGTCTGCCAGTGTATTTAGTTTTCCTGGCAGGAATTGAGCCTGTAGATGCACTTAGTAGCTCAAAGCTGTGTTCCACAGAGCCATGGCTAGTCTGCAGAGGGGGTAAGAATGGGTACCCCCCTGCTTGTTTATGTACCACATAACAGTGGTGTAATCCGTCTTTACCATTAATTGTCCTGGAAGAAGGTGTTCCTTGAAGGCTGTCAGAGCATTCTGTACAGCTACCATTTCTTTTTGATTGATAGCAGGTGCATTTGACTTGGGTTCCATTTGCCCTGAATGCACTTCCCTGCAAGGTGAGCCCTCCATGCATAGTCTGATTTGTCTGTTAGGGTTTGGGCAGCAGCGGGGTACAATGAATGGTAGTCTTTTGTTTTGATGGCAGGCCTCTGCCCACCAAGGGAATTCTAACTGTAGGCAAGGTATGACAGGAATCATTGCTTCTAGATCCTGAGAATGTTGACACCATAGACTTTTTAGACACCACTGTAGTTTCCTCATATATGCAGTCTTGAATATGGAATTAGTACAACGCACAAGGCCATGAACCTCAAGGCCTGCAGTATCTGCCTTGCAGATAGTAGGGTTTTTGTGGCCACTAGTTTGAAATAAGTTGTCAAATGAATTTGTTTATCTGGCGTGAGGAAACCCATCTGGGAAGTTGTGTTCAAGCTTGCTCCCAGGAATATAATTTGTTGACAGGGTACCAGCTGTGATTTATTTTCGTTTATGGTGTACCCCAGACAAGTTAGCACCTTTTGTACAAATGCCAGATGATTCAAAAGTATGTCCGGGTTTTTTGCCTGTTCTGCCTGAATTAGACAATCATCCAGGTATGGGTATATTTGAATATTTCTTTGCCTATAAAATGCAATGACTGGAGCTAGACACTTTGTGAATTCCCTGGGCGCAGTAGATAAACCAAAGGACAGGGAAGAGAACTGATGGTGCATGCAGCCTGCTTTGAAGCGTAGGTATCGTCTGCAAGATTCCCTGATTGGGATGTGCAGGTAGGCTTCCTTTAAATCCAGTGTTGCCAACCAGGCATCTTTTGCCTATCATGGGAAGCAACTGGTGAAGAAATAGCATATTGAATTTTGGAATCACCAAAAAGGTGTTTAGGATAGAAAGGTTCAGGATAGGACACCACGAGTTCTCTTTTCTGTGTACCAAGAAAAGTCTTGAGTAGAAATCTTGTCCCTTTTCCTCCTGTGGTACAGTCTGAATAGCCTTTAATCTTGAGACAGTGTAATTGCTTTTGAGCCTCTGCCCACTGATTTAAGAGTAGATCTGGCCAACCGTTTAGGGTTGGTAACGTGTGGAAGTGAAATCTGCATCCTTGGGAAACTGTTTAAAACCCATTTGTCCTGGGTAATGAGTTCCCAGTTTTTTGCTTGCAGAGCTATCTTTCCCCCTAAAGGAGCAGTCAGTTGAGAAGTGCATGGAAGTTTTAAAGTTAAGTCATTGAGACAGCTTACCATAGGGAGGAGTCTTACTACTCCCTGATTTGGAAGTGGGAGCCCCCACTGCTTAGTCCTGGGCGTACCCTGGGACTGAAGCCTGGGTGTTCTGCTGGTTCTGGGTTTGAACTGAGAAGGCTTGGAAGAGGCAGGAAAGGACCAATTTTTTGAGGGCCAATGCCTACTAAATCTAGGAGGCTGCACTTGTAAGAAATCTTTAACAGTTTGCATAGATTTAGCTTTTTCCTCCATCTTTTTAAGAACTTCTGCTTTGTCGCCAAACAGGCTGTCCTGATTTAAGGGAGCATCCAGCAATTTAGTTTTAACATGATCTGGCAAAGATTGCTCCTTAAGCCAAGCATGCCTTCTAAGTACAGAACACCAGTGACAGCAGCCATGCAAAATGCCTCTATGAATCAAAACCACATTGCAAAGTATGTTTAACAACCTGTTCAGCAGAATGCATTAAATCCTGTAAATCCTTATTTTCAGCACAATCAATAATCATCATTTTCTGTTTAAGCAATGCAATAATATGCTGCTGATACTTTTAACATATGAAACTGGCAATTTAAGGCCCTGATGGCCAAGGTTGCAGAGGTGTATACCTTCTTACCCCATCTATCCAGGGTCTGGAATCTCTATCAGAGGGGGTAGGATTTATGGCAGTAGTAGCTTTAATGCTCTTGGGTCCCTGTGAAATGATCTCAGGATCTGCAGTAGGACTTTTAAAAAGGAACTTGAGAATCAGGAACCCTGTAATATCTATCAGGTTTTTTGGGAGCAGGCGGTAAACAGTCAGGGGCCAAGCTAGATTCCAAAAAGGCATAGTCAACTATGTCCAGCACAGGAGGGATAGCTAAAGGCCTGTGTTGGGGCAGGAGTAAGAAATCTCTAAGCCTCTTTTTAGAATCAAGAGTAATCCTGGCTTTCCCAGTGAAAATGCTTCCTAAGAGTATGCAAGGTTTCACTAAAAGAAAAATCCGCTGGGGGAGAAGCAGAAGGAAGAGAGTCCTCTGCATCAGAATCCTCATAGGTAGATAAGGGTAAATCCTGGTCATCAGAGGAGACAGAAATTTCAGAATCCTGGTCAGAAGTATCATAACCAAATTCAGTCCTAGGTTTCTCAGAAGGGGAAGGTTGGCTTCCCCCGATTAAAGTAATAAGGTCTTCAGCCATTCTTATTTGTTTTTTTGGCATAGAGGCCTGACCATGCGGTCCGGGCGTCGGTTTCCTAGGCATGGTTCGAGCTTTAGGCCTAGAAGATGGCGTCGATTTAATATGCAACTCAGTAGGCCTGAATACACCTTCAGAAGCCGGTGTCTGCAGAACGGCTCCGGACTCATCCAAGGTAGAGACATCCACAGGTTCCACAGTTGAAGCATCTTGCAGCATATCGGACTCAGAATGGGTCTCAGTAGACACCTGTGAATCTGAAGTAGCGGGTATCAGGGGCTGCGAAAGCGCCTCACTGAGTACCAGAGAACTGGCAACTAGCTTAGGAGAAGTATCGTCGGCAGCATTGGACCTAGGCGGCCTGTCTGTCTTTATCTCTGCGTTTTTTCGGGATGTTCGTAGTTGAGTGGCTTACCAAAAGACATAACTGAAAAGAGTAGCAAAATATTTGAAGCGAAAATGTACCAACAACGAATAGTTCGTGGTTTAAATAAGGCACAAAACCGACAACGAGGTATGTTGTGGTCAAGGCCTAGGCAAGAAATACAGTTGTTGTTTTTGTGTCTTTTGGCTTTTCCCGGTTAGGGGTTGCCACAGCGGAACTCCGCTCCGCTAATGATTGGTAGTTGATTTTTACATGCAGAGTTACCAGCCCTGACGCACAACCTTCAACGAAAGTACGCCCATTCACGCATGTCTCCACGCAGAAGACGCTCTAGCTGAGAATCGAACCGGACAGCATCTTACTGTGAGGCGACAACGCTACCGCAGCACCACCACCGCGTGTAGGCAAGGAATACAGTACGAATGAAAATCTTTATATTTGCTTTCCACAAGAAATACAATTACTGACTTTTACTGACATCGGTTTAGAGCAAGAAAACATTTCCCCAACGGGATACTTAGCTTTAGTTGAAGACTTTGGCTCTGAAACTCGAAAACGAAAATTTCAGGAGTCGGCCGACCAGCACTTGCGAACTGCTTCTGCTTCGGGCACAGCACGGCAAGAAAGACTGATGTAATGGTGTCGGCTGCATGCTTTACACCCCTGACTACCTGACGTTGCGGAAGATGAGACAGCAACTGACCAAGGACCCAAGACTTTGATCAATCAGGCCAACTGAGGGCTACTGCAAGGAGATAACCCAAATGTGATGACTGCAACAGTGAAACACGAAGAACATCTAGACAGAGAAGCCTACCTAATTTTTCTTGCATGTTTGCAATGTCCCTTGTAAATCCCGCTCTCTCTCTCTTTTTTTAAATAGTAGAGACAGCAATTAAGAACATTTTCTCCACTGCTTCTCCTGCATTGATGTACAGTGTGTGTGTGTTGTAAATTAAATCCCATATGAATGCGCAGTACATCAGTATAGAGAAGAAAACGTGGAAGACTAAAATGCCCTTGTTGAAATGTTATTTTAAAGCAGTAAGCAATTTCTTTCTTAAATAGTGCAATTGTTTAATTTATTTATTTCGGTTTGATTACTGGGGAAGTCCACTGGGCCCAGACAGCTCATTTTCAGTGGAGGCCCAGGGAGAAAAGCTCAATGAAACAGATTACAGTACAGATAGCAGTCCAATAAAAATAAAAGTTTAAGTACAATTACATATTAAATAACACAAAGCATGAGCAATATTGCCCATAGTGGAAAAATATTGTGCAGATACATTTTAACAAATTCACACAGTTACAGTCAAAAGCTATTTACAAAGTGAGAGATCTTGTATGGGAATTGGCTATAAAAAGTTATAGCCAGCTTATAAGGTGCTTAAGAACTCAGGAGGATACCCTTTCCCAGGGGCTTTTGTTAAAGAGTTCTAGGTAGGGAGAATGCAGTTACATTTCCATTTGGAGGAGAGGTAGGTGCAAAGCTGACTTCTGAAGTGGTTTGTGTTTTGACATTGTCCTTAGTGTGGAAGGGAGAGTGTTCCATTTCTTATTTAAGGAGGAGAGGAGAAGTTGTTCAGCAGGATGTTTAGGTTTGTGGACAATAATTAAGTTGTGGTGTTCAGATCTGAGAGTTCTACTTTGGGTGTATGGGGGAAGGATGTTAATAATTCACTCCTGTTTGTGGGTATATCAGGATTTACCCATGGTTGGCTTTGCTTAATCAGTCCGGCTTCGCCCTCATCATCAAACCACACCAACTGTAGATAAATCCGGATATACCCACGCAAAGTCACAGATTACTGCTTAAATATAAGATAATTATCCAAATATGGAAAAATTAATGCTTTGAAGTTTGCAATAACCAATTGCTGGTTCCAGACTTCATAAATACCCACGGAGCAAAAGACAGCCCCAAAGGGCAAGACAGAGAACTAACAGTTTAAGCCACACACACACACAATCATAAATGAAATCTCTGTCAATATTAGTGTGATGACAGGCATCTTTAAAGTCTAGTATCACTATGAAAGACAGTAAAGGAACTAGAGTTAACAGGGCTTGAAGGGATAACATTTTTGACTTTGGAACCTTCACCAAAAGATAAAGGGTCAAAGTTCCCTCTTTCTTTAGCACTAAACAAATTCTTGAAGAACCACCTTTGTCTATCTGGAAGGCAAGTGATGTGGTACATAAACGGGGTGTGTACCTTGAAATAACATTTGTTGGAAAACTGGGACAAGGATGTTTGGTTTACTGGACAAGGATGAATCCACTGAAAAGGAGGGGAACTCCTATTGCCAAGTGCTCTTCTCCCTAATGACTTTCACAAACCATTTGTCTGAAAAAAATCTGCCACCACTGACAAAGATGCAGACCAAGAGTGAGGGAAATATTTCCAGGGTAAGAGAGGCAAGGTGGTCATGCCAACTTTTTGGACTGTCCTTGATTTTTGAAAGGTCTTCCCTTTCTTTCAGCCTCCTTGTCATGACTTTTTAAAATCCTATTTGACATCTCCGTGCTTAAATTTACAATTTACTTAAAAGGGTGTTGGCAGAATTTTATTTTTTAATTTTACTAAACTCAGAAAAGGAGGGTTGGGAGATCGGGTTGAAGCAACTTCACCTTCTCATCAAATCACTTATGTACCCCAGCAGCAGAAGGGATGATCAGAATTTTTCAAAGGAACATTTTAAAATCTTATATTTAACATCTAATGTTAAAAGCTTTAACCAAGCAAATCTGTTAATAACTAATCCAGTAGCAGCAGCTCTAGAGACAGCATCAGCAGAACCATAACCTGAATGTTTGATTACAAGAGAAGCAGATAAAATCAAGACATTTAAAGAAAACATTAAGTTAATAGCAAACTTTTTTATGTTCTCAAATAATGTAAATAAAAAAACTTTTAACATGGTAAAAATAATAGTTGTGCAAAATCTTACCATAACCATAGATGCCTTTCTCTTCCATTTTGCAGTATTCTTACTATGGGATCCTACGCCTCAGGTGAGCCAAACGTCAGCTCATACACAAAACTTAAGCCTGGTTGCTGCTGGTGCGTGGCACGTCACAAGTAGGGCCATAAACCAGGGGCCTTAAATGTGACGTCTGCATGCACAGACCTCAAAACTGACTGCCCAGTGGGACAGTAGCCTAGGTGGTGCCAAATGATGTCCTCCAGACAAGTGAAATGCATCTGACTGCCCAGTGTGACAATAGCCTATGTGGTGGTCCTATGATGCCCCATGGACAGGTTGAAATTAATGCAGGGGGTTTGGTGGGAGGGAAGGAATACTGCAACATGGAAGAGGACGACATCTATGGTTATTGTAAGTTTTTACACAACTATTCTGTGCCCTCCTCTTCTCATATTGCAATATTGTTACTGTGGGAAGAGTACCACAGCTTAAGAAGGAAGGGTGGAGGTAGAGGTAGCAGATGCCAGAAATCCTTGCAGGATTGCCCTTGCTAAACCTGCTATGGTTTTGGAGAGATAGTCTAGTTTGTGAAGCTTGGTAAAGGTATGTACAGTGGACCAGATGGCTACCTGAAGGATGGAAGTTGTGTATAGGCTCTTGACGGAGGTCCTAAAAGAGGCTACTGCTCTAGTAGTGTGTGCCTTGACCCTCCTGATGCAAGTAATTTCCATGGTAGGTATAGCAGAAGCAGATGGTCTTCCTAATCCAGCAGGAAATAGTTTGTTTGGTTACTGCCTTGTCCAAAGCCCTACGATGGAAGGACACAAAGTTGATCAGATTTCCTAATGGTCTTAGTTTTGTCCAAGAAAAATCTTAACTGCCTGTGGACATCAAGGGAGTGCAGTATTCTCTCTCTGTCATTTGTAGGAAATGGAAAAAAGGTGGGTTAGTGAATGGACTTAGAGATTACTCGTTGACCACTTTGGGTATGAAGGAGGGGTTGGTGCGGAGGGTCACCCTGTCTTTGTGGAAGACAGTGTAAGGAGGGTATGCCACAAGCGCCTGCAATTCCGAGGCCCCTCTGGCTGAAATGAGGGCTACCAACAGGACTGTTTTCCATGTGCACATCTGCAGGGATGCAGAGTTGGCTGGCTCAAAGGGGGCCAGTGTACATTTTCTCAGGACATAATTTTAGGTCCCATGGCGGTGGGATAGGCTTCCTTGGTGGTCTAATGTGCAGGACCCCTTTCAAAAATAATTTAACATCCAACCTGGAGAGTAGAGGAGGGTTCAAGGATAAACATGCAGAGATGGCAGATAAGTAAACTTTCACTGAAGACTATGAAAGGTCTGCCTTTATGAGCTCACACACACACACACAGGTTTAAACTAGAGCAACATCTGTCTGAAATGGATCCCTATCGTCTTTGGAGACACCATTTGAAAGAACCTTTCCCATTTTGAAATGTAGATCTCCTTGTGTTGGGTTTCCTGGCCCCCTACAGGATAGACAGCACGTCCTTGGTGTAGCAATGTCTGAAAGGGACTAAAGTTTATCACCCAGAGGATAAAGCACAGCATCTCCAGGTTTGGATGGATGAGAGCTCCTGTCTGCTGTGTAATCAGGTCCACCTTGTGAGGCAAACTGTGGCGATTGCCCTTGGCGAGGGATTGAAAAAGGGGGAACCAATGCTGCCTTGGCCAATAGGGAGTCAACAGCAAGATTTTTGGCATGTCCCTCCTGATTTTCATGAGGACTTTCTGAATGACAGGAAAGGGAGGGAAGGCATACAGAAACAGTCCCTTCCATGAGATGGTGACAGCGTCCATTCTCTTTGCTAGAGGGGAGGGATCCATGGTACAAAAGTTTCTCAACTGTCTGTTTTGGGGGGAAGGGAGGCTAATCTATTTGAACAATGTCTAGGAATACTTCTCTGAGTAACATCCACTAATGATGCAGAGAAAATGACCTGCAGAGAGCATCCGCTTGGTGGCTGCCTGGGATGTGCTACAGACAGTCTGCAGAGACATGTTTTTCCATGAGGCTAATTCCCAAATTTGTACTGCTAGCCTGCAGAGAAGGTAAGACCTGGTCCCCCCTTGTTTGTTGATGTACCACATAACAGTGGTGTTGTCCGTGAAGATTTGATGGGGGGCTGGCTGTAAGAGAAGGAGAAAGGCCTTCAGGGCTAAGTAAACTTTAGTCATCTCCCTTACTTTGATGTGTTTTTCTCAGGAGGGATGCTTGTCAGAGGGCTTGCACTTTGAGGCCATTCATGGTAGGCCCCCAGCCCAGATCTGAGGAATCTGTGTGCATCCTTTGAGATGGTCTGGTGGGGGGTGGGTTGAAAGGGTAAACCTGGATTCAGTTACATCGGTTGAATCCAACAATTCAGTTCCGTTTCCAGGCAAGGTAGGAAGGGTATTCGGAAGTCTAGAGGGTGGCTATGTTGTGACTACACATTCTTTAGATACCACTGTAATTTCCTCATGTGCATCTTGGCTAGTGGCAACATAGGTATTGTGGCTGCCATAAGGCCCAGTAGACGCATGAAATGGCTGGCAGACATGGAGAAGGTCCTGGAAGTGGTTTATCAAGGAAGTGACTTTGTCCTGAGGGAGGAAGGCCTTCATCAGGTCTGTCTGAATCCTGCATCCCAGGAAGATTTTGTCCTGATCTGGGGAGAGGGATGATTTGGTGAGGCTAAGTGTGAATCCCAACCACTGTAGCAGAGACATGGAGAACCATAGATGATTTCTGAAGGTGTCTTCCTCTTTTGAAAGAATGAGAATGTCATCCAGGTAGGCGTAAACTTCAATGCCAAAATGTAAAATGAAGAAAGGCAACAATCAGGAACCTGAATCAAGGACCAACAATGAAAACCAAGAGAATTTATTCACAGACACGTCCACTGACTAAGCGCTTTCACCTAAAAAGGCATCCTCAGAGTCAGTTGGAACATCACAATCAACATATAAATACATAATTAAAACTAATTAAATAATGACATCACATTTTAAATACACCAATGAGCCCAAGCACTGCCTCAACACAATTAAAGGTACAAAACCCATTCAAGTGTAGTTCTGAAAAATGTTGAAAAATTGAAACACAAAATAATTCACAACAATTAAATACATGCTATAACTTATACATATACACATACACTTATGTATAAAAATAAATTAAATTAATATGAAATAAAATGCATATGCCTCAACCTATAGACTTTAAAAAGTGATAACTCTGTTAAACAGAATAAAATAGATACAGTGTGCCACAATGCCCTTGGTCTTGCAGTAGGTTATGGTTGGAGTTAGGCACTTGAAAACCCTTGGTGCAGTGGATAAACTAAAGGGCAAGGGAGTAAATTGAAAGTGTGAACAGAGTCAAGCAAAATGTAGGTACTTCCTGTGGTTGGTATGTATGGGAATGTGGAGGTAAGCCTGCCTCAAGTCCAAAGTGGCCATGAATGCCTCGGGTGGCAATACTGGTATCAGGTATTGGAGAGATTGGATTTTGAAGGAAGGGACTTTCAGAATGACATTTAAGAAAGATAAATCCAGGATTGGCCTCCATGGGCTGTCCTTTTTTTGGTACCAGAAATAGCCTGGAGTAGAAACCCTCTCCTTCTTGGCCTGGTGGAACAGGTTCTTTGGTTCCCTGAGCCTGGATAATGTGAGGAATTAGGTGGAGTTGGTTCTTGGGTGGAGTACAGATGCAGCAGATCTAGCAGAGGCATCTGCTGCATCATAACTGCATCTAATAGACTGCCTAACAACTTGAAATGTCAGGGACAGTTTAGATGCTATTTCGGTCTTATTAGGAGAATCAGGCAAGCAGGACAGTAGGGGTAGCTTGGGATACCAAAATCCAGGGCATATTTTATCATACAGGTTTGATAATTAACTGCCCTAAAAGCTATGGTGGAAGACGTGTATATCTTCTTACTCAGCCTGTCCATTACCTTGCTATCCTTGTCAGAGGGCAGGAGTGACAAGGATGGAGTAAGTCTAGACTGTTCGTCTGGGGCTACAGCTATCAATGCTGGGTCTGCCAAGGGAGCATTCAGTAGAAATTTGTAGTCATCAGGGACCTTGTAGAAACTATCAGGTCTCTTGGGAGCAGGTGGTGGAGTCTCAGTTTTTTGTGAAACTTATGCAAATGCATCTAAGTACGCAGGAATCACAGGAGGGATGGCTGATGGTGATTCAACCTGCAGCAGCTCAAAATACCTTTTTTGAGTTTCTGTCATTTGGGTAGTATCCCATTTAGAATACTCCCTCATTTTTGTTATACTCTCCCCAAATGTTATGTCCTTTGGAGGGGCGTCTCCCTCTAAGGTATCCTCAACAGGGGAGTAGTATTCCAAGGGGAGGCAATTTGGGATGAGTATGTGACTGACTCAGAGGAAGAGGATAAGGCTTTATCTTCTTCATCAGAAATGGAAGGAAGGACAGAAGTGGATGAGGCAGGTCTTAGGCCAAGTACAGGTATAGTGGGAGCAGAGGAGGCTGAGGGCCATGAAGGCCTGCATCAAGAAATGTGTTAAGGACTGCCAGTCTGGTTGTCCCTCTGAAGCAGCAGACAAATGTTTTGTCTTTTGCCTCGTTTTAAAGGGAGTTCCTTTAGGAGAAGCTGTAGCCTAGTTTCAGGGATTGGTCCTAAACAGGAAAGATCAGAATCCTGGATCACAGAAGGTTGTCCGGTGGAGCCTGGTTTCCCCCCAACTTCGGTAATAACCGACATCGGAATAATCTCCGTGGACGCGGCAGCCAGTACCTTCAGAAGTAGCTTCCTCAAGGGTAGACGCCGAAGTAGACGGCTCTAGCGGATGCCCCTCAACCGCTATAAAGGTGGTTGGCGAGCTGTCAGACGACAGAGAAGCAGAAGTGGTAGGCCTTGAAACTTGGGTTTTTTTCTCGGCGGTTCCACCTGGGTGGCTGACTCCAGATCCATTCTTAATGCTAGCTTTTTTAGTCTCAGTCTCTCCAAATACAAATTGAGGGTGGCCAGACAGCTTCTGAGCGTGTTGGGGACAAAAGACTGGCAGACAGCTTCTGAGCGTGTTGAGGACAAAAGACTGGCAGACAGCTTCCGAGCGTGTTGGGGACAAAAGACTGGCAGACAGCTTCTGAGCGTGTTGAGGACAAAAGACTGTCAGACAGCTTCTGAGCGTGTTGGGGACAAAAGACTGGCAGACAGTGCAGGAGGTATGATCGTGTTCCCAGCCTAAAAAAATATGCAATGGTCATGAAAGTCTTTATTCAAAATTTGACACTTGCATTTGAATTTACCTTTCTTAGCAGACATCGGCTAAGAACAAACAAACCAAACTCAAGCAAAAATATTAAGAATTCCACAACGGGGTACTTAGATTTAGGTATCTTGAAGGAAAGGAGCGAAGCCATCGATCTGACATTTGACTGTGGCATAAAAGTTTGGAGATCCGTGTGTGCAGACATCACATTTAAGGCCCCCAGTTTATGGCCCTACGTGACATCCTACGCACCAGCAGTAACCAGGCTTAAGCTTTCGGCTAGAAGCTGACGTCTGGGTCGCCTGAGGTGGAGGATCCCACAGTAAGAATACATGAGTATAGAAGGACATCACACTATTCCCACATCTGTCAAAAGATATGCCATCCTTATCAGAGGAAATGGAACTAGGTAACTGTTTAGTAGAAGCAGTTTTAGGTACAGAAATCACTGGCGAGTCTACTTTTGGATTAGAAAACAGGTATCGCAGTGAAACATCCTGTACAACCTGTCAAACATTCTAAAAGCAGGAAGAATGACTGTCAGGTAAACCGCAAGCTGTAAGGAAAACATCTTCCACAGGAGACAAAAAGTACAGTTGTGTACTTTGGGTTATCCGGCCTGAGTACCAGTGTCTTTGGATTTCTGCGTCGGATGCTGTCTCCTCTTCCATGACGTCAGGTTGTCATGTGTATAAAACATGCAGCCGACGGCATTACATCAGTTTTTCTTGCCCGAGATATAAGGTGCCCCCACAACAGGAAGCAATTATATGGTATGGCACACCCCCAACAAAAAGCAAATACACCAGAAAAAATAAATATACCAAACAAAAAGGAAAGGTAGAGCCAAGAGAAGTCAGGGGGCTGGAGGGAGGGTAACCAGGACTGCAACAGTGAATACACTCGAACATCTACATTTATGTTAAGTGTACACAACTGTACTATGTTCTTCATGTTTCACTGTTGCAGTCATCACATTTGGGTTGATTCCCAAAGCTCAGGAAGGGAAGAGGAAGTTAAAGAGCATTAGGGCCAGCTATTAAGCGCTGCAAGAATGCAGTGGCAAATCCAGCTCTGGATTTAGAAAAGTTAGACATGTGTTAATGCTTGGTGAAGGTATGTACAGAGCTCCAGATAGCAGCTTCCAGAATGTCCCTGGTAGGGACTCCTCTGAGAAAAGCCACAGAGGTAGATGCAGTCCTGGTGGAAAGAGATCTTATTCCCTGTGGGGTAGGTTTTCCATGGTGCTTGTAGCAGAAATTAATGCAATGGGCTATCCATTTGGAAATTGTTTGCTTTGAAATGGCCTTCCTCTCTGCCTCTGCAGCAAAGCAAACTAGCAGCTGTTCAGATTTTCTGAGGGGCTTAGTCCTGTCCAAATAAAATCTAAGTTGTCTGTGCACGTCCAAACAGTGCATTATTCGTTCCCCTTTGTTTTGTGGATTAGGGAAAAAAAGTAGGCAAATAAATGGACTGACTGATTTAGGGTTACACTAGACAACACCTTGGGCATAAAGGAAGGATTAGTCCTGAGGGAAAGCCTGTCCGTATGAAAGATAATGAAGGGTTCCACTGCCATGCGGGCCTGTAATTCAGACACACTTCTTGCTGAAGTGATGGCTAGAAGGAAGGCTGTTTTCCAAGAAATGAATTTCAACTCTGTTGTAGCAGCTGGCTCAAAGTGGGGAAGAGTGAGCTTTTCAAATACAAAGTTAACGTCCCAGGCTGGAGTGGGAGCTCTCCTGGGGGGGGGGGGGTCTTAAAATTGTTGGCCCCTCTACGGAATTGTTTTAGCAAAGGGTGAAAGAAGAGGGGTGGCTCTGTATTATAATGTGCTGAAATGGCAGAGGCATAAATTTTAATTGACGAGAAGGACAGGCCCTTGTGGAGCATTTCTGTTAAACTACTGTAGAATATGAAGCAAAAGCTGGGCACCGTTATGCCCATCCCCTGAGCCTGGCTCCAGGAACAGTATCTTTTTCCACTTTTCAGCATAGGATTTTCTAGTACTAGACCTCCTTGCCTCCAGAATGATATCCAGCACCAGCTTACCGAGGGATGCTAGAGGAGAGCTAAAGGAATTAGCCAGGCTGCAAGGTTCAGGGTTTGAAGCTGAGGGTGCAGAATATGGCCCGCATGCTGGGACAGCAGGGAGGGGGTCTGAGGCAGTTGCCATGGTTGCAGCAGTGTCATACTGTGCAAGAGGGGGTGCCAGTCTGGGGCAATCAGTACTGTCCTTGGCTTGTCCTCTTTGATCTTTAGTAGAACCTTTGAAAGGAGAGGTAGAGGGGGAAGGCATAAACCGAGAGGCTTTCCCAGGTAAAGGACAGGGCATCCACTTTCCAAGCTTGACTGTGGGGAGTTCTTGTGCAGAATTTGTCCAACTGGTAGTTCTGAGGGGAGGCAAACCGGTCTACCTCTGGAGTCCCCCATTTGTTTCTCAAGAGTTTGAATATTTTGGGTTCTAATTTCCATTCGTGTGAGTCCATGAGATTTCTGCTCAAGTCATCTGCCAGTGAATTTAGTTTGCCTGCCAGGAACCGAGCTTGTAGGTGTACTTGGTAGCTCAAGGCTGTGTTCCACAGAGCCATGGCTAGTCTGCAGAGAGGGTATGAGAGCGTAAGCCAGGGAACCTTGTTGGCTAGGCTTATGTAGGCTCTTGGGCCGATAGCCTAGTACCTACTTATGAACCTATGAGTGGGTTCCCCCTGCTTGTTTATGTACCACATAACTGTGGTGTTGTCTGTCTTTAATAATAGTTGTCCTGGAAGAATACGGTCTTTAAAGGCTGTCAGAGCATTCTGTACAGCTAACATTTCTTTCTGACTGATATGCAGGTGCATCTGTCTCGGGTTCCATTTGCCCTGAATGCACTGCCCTGCCATGTGAGCCCCCCCATGCATAGTCTAATGCGTCTGTTACGGTTTGGGTGGCAGGGGCTACAATGAAAGGGTGTCCCTTGTGGTAGCAGGCCTCTGCCCACCAAAGGAACTCTTTCTTCATACAAGAAATTATAGAAATCATTGTTTCCAGGTCCTGGGAATGTTGACACCACAGGCTTTTTAGTTACCACTGGAGTTTCCTCATATGCAGTCTTGCATATGGAGTTAGTAGAATGCAAGAGGCCATGAACCCCAGGGACTGCAGTATTTTCCTTGCAGATAGCTTGGTTTTTGTGGCCAATAGTTTTAAGTAGGTTGTCAAATAAACTTGTTTCTCTGGAGTGAGGAATGTTATCTGAGAAGTTGCGTTCAAGCTTGCTCCCAGGAATACGATATGTTGGCAGGGTACTAGGTGAGATTTCTTTTCATTGATGGTGTACCCCAGTGAGGTTAGAAGTTACTTTACGAATGCCAGATGCTGTAATAGCATGTCCTAGCTTTCTGCCTGAATCAAACAATTGTCCAAATATGGCTAAATTTGAATATTTCTCTGCCTGCAAAATGCAATGTCTGGAGCTAGACACTTTGTGAATACCATGGATGCAGTAGATAAGCCAAAGCGAAGGGCAGAAAAATGATAGTGCATGGAGCCTGCCCTAAAGCGTATGTATTGCCTGCAAGTTTCCCTTATTGGAATGTGCAAGCAAGCTTCCTTTAAGGCTAAGGTTGCCAACCAGGCATCCTTGGCTAGCATAAAAAGAAGCCGTTGAAGAGTTAGCATTTTGAATTTTGGAACTACCAGAAAGGTGTAGAGAATATTGAGGTCCAGAATAGGACGCCAGGAGTGGTCTTTTCTGGGTACCATTAAAAGTCATTAAAAAAAATGTTGTCCCCTTTGTTCTTCTGGGACAGGTTGAATAGCCCTGATAGTGAAAAGAGAGAGAACCTGCTGTTGGGCCTCAGCCCATTGACTTGGGGGTAGGTCTGGCCAACCATTTGGGGTTGGTAGTGTGTGAAAGTGGAATTTGTATCCTTGGGAAACAATGTTCAAAACCCATTTGTCCTGGGTAAGGAGTTCCCAGTTTTTTGCATGCAGGGCAAGCTTTCCTCCTAAGGGAATAGGTGGTTGAGCAGGGCTTGGAAGGGTTAAGGTTGAGTCATTGTGCCATTTTTTCCGTAGGGGGTGCATTACTACTCCCTGCTTTGGAAGTGTGAGCCCCTCACTGCTTAGGTATGTGTGTAGCCTGAGACTGTAACCTAGGTGGTCTGCTGTTCCTGGGTTTGGACTGAGAAAGCCTGGAAGGGACTGGAAAGGGCCAGTTCTTCGCAGACCAATGCCTACTGAATCTGGGAGGCTAAACATGTAGGAAATCTTAAACAGTTTTCATAGATTTAGCTTTTTCCTCCTTCCTTTTGAGGACTTCCTCTGCCTTGTTGCCCAAAAGGAGGTCTTGGTTTAAGGCATCCAGTAATTTAGCTTTAACAGGATCTGGAAAGTTTTGTTCCTTAAGCCAAGCATGCCTTCTAAGTACAGACCCAGCGACAGCAGCCCTGCAAGATGCTTCTAAAGCATCAAAACCAGATTGAAAAGTATGTTTACAACCGTGTTCTGCAGAATGCATTACATCTTGAAATTCTTTGTGTTCAGCACAGGCAGGAATCAACATCATTTTCTGTTTTAGTAGTCCCATAATATGCTACTGATACTTTAACATATGAAACTGGCAATTTAAAGCCCTAATGGTCAAAGTAGCAGAAGTGTATACCTTCTTACCCCATCTCTCTAAGGCTCTAGAATCTCTATCCGAAGGGTTAGGATGTTTGGCAACAGTAGCCTTAATGCCTTTTGGTCCTTGGGAAATGGTCTCTGGACCTGCAGAAGGATTCTTGAAGAGGAACTTGAGAGAGTCAGGTACTCTGTAGTACCAGTCAGGTTTACTGTGAGCTGGAGGTAAAGTGTCTGGGGTAAGGTAAGATTCGAGAAAAGCATCATCTGCAATATCCAGAACAGGATCTACAATGTCCAGAACAGGACAGAGATCTAAAGGCCTGTATTGAGGCAAGAGTAAGAATTCCCTAAGTCTCTTTTTGGACTCAGAGTAATCCTGGTATTCCCAGCGAAAATGCTCCCTAAGAGTATGCAAGGTTTCACCGAAAGAAAAATCTTCTGGAGGGGAAGCAGAGGGAATGGAATCCTCTGCATCAGAAACCTCATAAGTAGATAAGGGCAAATCCTGGTTATCAGGAACAGCAGAAATATCAGATTCCTGATCAGAAGAATCAGAGAGAAATTCAGTTCTAGGTCTCAGAGGGGGAAGGCTGGCTTCCCCTAATTAAGGTAATAAGGTCTTCAGCCATTCGAAGCATTAGTTTTTGAGGCATAGAGGCCTGAGCTTGCGGTTTGGTCGTCAGTTTTCTAGGCGTACTGCGAGTTTTAGGCCTGAAGGATTCGGAATTTCTGGATGGAAACGAAGTCGGTTTAAAATGAATATCTGTAGGCCTCAGAAGCCAGTGCCTGCACAGCGGCTCCGGACCCATCCAAGGTAGAGACATCCGCAGGTTCCATAGTCGAAGAAGCATCTTGCGGCATACCAGACTCCAAATGGGTCTCAGCAGAGGCCTGCGAATCTGAAGTAGTAGGTATCAGGGGCTGCGAAAGCACTTCACTGAGTACCGGCGGACTGGCGACTAGCTTAACAGAAGTGTCATCGGCAGTTTTGGATGTATGCGGTCTGTCTTTATCCTTACGTTTTTTCGGAAGATTAGTAGTCGGATGGGCTTAATGAAGCCATTTTGGGGTACTAAGAGTACGAAAGTAATTGGCTGCAAAAATAGCCAGACGATGAATAGTTCGAGGGTTGAACAAGGCACAAAACCTACAGCGAGGGACGTCGTGGTCTGGGCCTAAACAGGGGATGCAGTACGAATGAAAATCTCTATGAAGTATTTGCTTTCAACAGTTAAGACAATTAACTTTTACTGACCGGCTGGAGCATGAAAAAGGACCTCCAACTGGGTACTTATCTTTTTTGAAGACTTTGGGTCTGAAACTCGAAAACGAAAATTTCAGGAGTCGGCCGACCAGCACTTGTGAACTGCTTCTGCTTCGGGCACCACACGGCAAGAAAGACTGATGAAATGGCATCGGCTGCATTTTTTATACCCCTGACTACCTCACATCATAGAAGAGGAGACAGCATCCGATGCAGAAATCCGAAGACTCTGGTTATTCAGGCCAGCTGAGGGCTACCTGCATGCAGATAACCCAAATGTGATGACTGCAACAGTGAAATACGAAGAACATCAGAAGGGACAGTTGGTGGTTGCAGAATATAAAACTATAACAAATACTACTTTTGCTGGGAAATAGGAATTTAATTTTGTTCCCAATGAAACCCCAATTTAATTTCAGGTAAAGTCTCAAAAAAAAGTCTTAAAAGAAATCTGAAGTAACAGCATCAGAATCTTGTCTGTGGAAAAAAGCTGAAGTAACACTTCCTCTAATCCCCGTTCTTCTGGCTAGGAATTTGTGTCAGGGTGGGATGGAACTCTTTCTGCTAGAGGAATTAAGCAGAAAATAATTCTCTAGCAAATCCCAGCAGGTCTTCCCTGTCCACAGAAAATAGCACAGGAGAAGCAAGATTTTAAGTACGTTGCTTTCTTTTTCTGGGAGACTCCCTGGAAAGGGCCTGACTCATGGCAGGAACACTGTCAGGGATCGGACACGCTGTCCCAGGCATGAAGACTACCACCACACTCTCCTTACCCCTGACAGACAAATGGTTCTCCCTTGCCAAAGAGGACATCCCTACAACTGCAGAGGATGTGGCTAACTCCCAGACATTAATGGCTGTAGGTGCTACACAAAAAGGGACAGAGAACTACGACTGACCTGAGAAGAAAAGTTTAGCCATGGCAGAGTCACCTATCTGTGGCTGAGCTGGTCTGGCACCCAGAAATACCCTAACACCTTTCGTCTTGCAGACATGGGAATGGAAGAAAGTACAGTAGTGTAAGTAAAATTATCACAATAAACCTGTTGCAGGAAACTTGGTTATATTGGTCATATACTGCCCAGGACATAAAATACAGTTGTGTACACTTACCATAAATGTAGATGTTCAAGTGTATTCATTGTTGCGGTCATCACACTTGGGTTATCTGCCTGCAGGTAGCCCTCAGTTGGCCCAAATACCACAGACTTAGTATTTCTGCGTCGGTTGCTGTCGTTTCAGGACTGACGTCAGGGGTATAAAAACAGGCAGCCGACGCCATTACATCAGTTTTTCTTGCCCTAAATGTCAAGAGGCCCCCAAATAGGGAGCTAAGTTATGGTGGAAAAACCACCACCAGTAAAAAGTAAATACCAATAGCCCTGTAAGGGGGAGTAACAAAGATTGAGAGACAAGGGGCTGGAGGGTGGGAAACAAGGACTGCAACAGTGAATACACTCAAACATCTACATTTATGCTAAGTGTACACAACTGTCAGTCTGGGGCAATCAGGATTCGTGTTTCACTGTTGCAGTCATCACAGTTGGGTTGATTCCCAAAGCTGAAGAAAGGGTGGAGGCAGTCAAGAAGAGTTGGGGCTGGCTAGTATGCACTGCAGGACTGCTGTTGTAAAACCCACCCTGGATTTGGAAAAGATAGGCAGGTGGTAATGCCTGGTGAAGGTGTGAAGAGAACTCCAGGTAGCAGCTTCCAGGATGTCCCTGGTAGGGACTCTCCTGAGGAATGCTGTAGAGGCTGAAGTTGCCCTAGTGGAATGCATTCTGACCCCCAGAAAGGGTGGTTTCCCATGGTGTTTGTAACAGAAATGGATACAGTGTGCTATCCATTTGGAGATGGTTTGTTTTGATATGGCTTTGTCCTCTGCCCCTTCTGCAAAGCTGACTAGTAACTGGTCAGATTTTCTGAAGGACTTCGTCCTATCAATGTAGAATCTGAGCTGTCTGTGCACAACTAAAGAGTGCAGGACTCTTTCCCCTTTGTTTTGAGGATTAGAGAAAAAAGGTTGGAAAATGGATAGATTGGTTGAGAGCCACACTGGACACCACTTTAGGCATAAAAGTAGAGTTAGTCCTAAGGGAGACCCTGTCAGCATGAAAAATAATGAAGGGTTCCACAGCCATAAGTGCTTGTAGCTCAGACACTCTTCTACTGAAGTGATGGCCAGAAGCAAGGCTGTTTTCCAAAAAATAAATGTTTTAACTCTGCTGACGCTGCAGGCTCAAAGGGGGGTAAGCGTGAGCTTTGCCAGCACAAAGTTAAGGTTTCAAGCAGGGGTGTGGGCTCTCCTTGGTGGCGTTAAGTTGTTAGCCCCTCTTTGGAACTGTTTGATGAGAGGGTGAGAGAAAAGAGGTGGGCTCAGGGTTGTAAAGAGCAGAGATGGCAGAGGCATGGATCTTAATGGAAGAAAAGGATAGGCCTCTGTGGAGTAGGTCTGCTAGGTAAATCCAGGATGAGAGGTAAGAAGGGCATTGCTGTATCCACTCCATTAGAGTGAAACCAGGAACAAATACATTTTCGACTTATTAGCTTAAAATTTCCTTGTACTGGGTCTTCTGGCTTCAAGAATGACATCCAGTACCTGCTTGCTTAGGCTGGCCAGTGGAGGAGAATTCAAGGAATAAGCCAAGCTGCAAGGTTCAGTGTTTGCAGTTGCAGATGTAAGATCTGTCCCTCTTGCTGAGTAAGGATGGTTGGGATCTGGGGTAGGTGGCACTGGTGACAGACTGCGCAGTAGTGGGTACCAGTGCTGTTGTGGCCAGTCTGCGGCAATCAGGATTGCCCTTGGTCTCTCCTGTCTTACCTTGAGTAATACTCTTATAAGAAGAGGCAGAGGTGGAAATGCATAGATCGAGAGGTTTAACCACTGGAAGGATAGGGCATCCACTTTCCAGGCCCTGCTGTGAGGTGTCCTGGTGCAGAATTTGCTGAGCTGGTGATTGTAGGGGGAGGCAAATAAGTCCACCATCGGGGTCCCCCATTTCTGGGTTAGAGGAGTGAAGGTGTTGGGGTCTAATTGCCACTTGTGTGGGTCTAGGAGCTTTCTGCTCAAGTAGGCTGCCAGAGAGTTTTGTTTGCCTGGCAGGAATTGAGCATGCAGATGAATATGCATGGCCAAAGCCATGTTCCATAGGGTCATGGCTAGCCTGCAGAGTGGGTAAGAGTGGGTTACCACTCCTTGTAGATGTACCACATCACTGTGTTGTTGTTTTTTATTAGCAGGGGTCCTGGTGAGAGTAGGGATCTGAAAGATCATGCTGAACAGCTAGCATCTCTTTTTGGTTGATGTGCAGATGAATTTGGCTTGGGCTCCAGTGGCCCTGAATGCACCTGTTGTCCAGATGTGCCCCCCCGGCACAGTCTGATTCGTCTGTGGTGACGGTCTAGGCGGCATGGAGTTGTGTAGAGGGAAGTCCCTTGTTGCAGTTGCATGCTACTGCCCACCATTAGACAAGGTATGATGGTTTCCAGGTCTTGAGAATGTTGGCACCAAAGACATTTTAAGTACCATTGAAGTTTCCTCGTATGCAGTCTGACATATGGAATTAGAATGTAAGAGGCCATGAACCCTAGAGCCTGCAGGATTCTACTTGCGGACAGCTGGATTCTGGTGGCCATTTGAGCGAAGTAGTCTGTTAGGCTTGTTTTTCTGGAGTAAGGAATGTCATCTGGGATGCTGTGTCCAAGCTTGCTCCCAGGAATACAATCTTTTGACTGGGGACTAGTTATGATTTCTTTTCATTGATAGTGTAACCCCAGGGAGGTTAGAAGGTCCTTTACAAATGTCAGGTGCTGCAACAACTTTTACTGCCTGCCTTAATCAGGCAGTTGTCCAAGTAAGGGTATATTTGAATCTTTCTCTGTCTGCAATAGGCAATGGCTGGAGCCAGCCATTTTGTGAAGACTCTGGGAGCAGTGGATAAGCCAAAGGGAAGTGCAGAGAACTGATAATGCATAGATCCTGCCCTGAACCGTAGATATTTCCTGCACGAGTCCCTGATAGGGATGTGCAGATAGGCTTCCTTTAGGTTTAGGGTGACTAACCAGGCATCTTAGGACAGCATAGGGAGAAGCTGCTGAAGGGTGAGCATTTTGAATGTTGGTACCACCAGGAAGGTGTTTAGAATGGAAATATCTAAGATTGGGCACCATGTGCCCTCTCTTCTGGGTACCAGGAAAGGTTAGGAATAAAAACCTTGGTCTACCTGTTCTACAGGAACAGGCTGAATTGCCCTTATACACAGCAGGGATCGAACTTGGTTTTGTGCCTCTGCCCACTGGTTTGAAGGAAGGTCTGGGAACCTTTTTGGGGTTGGCAGCATGTGGAAATAAAATTTGTAACCCTGGGATACTATGTTGAGAAAAGTACAGTTTTGTACCTACCATAAATGTAGATGTTCGAGTGTTGACACTGCTGCAGTCATTACACTTGGGTTATCCTGCCGTCAGGCGGACCCGCAGTCGGCCAGAGTTCCAAAGTCTTGGTCCGGCGTCTGTTGCTGTTGCCTCCTCCCTGACGTCAGTGTGACAGGGGTATACAAGATGCATCCGACGCCATTTTCTTCAGTTTTTCTTGCCCCCAGATGTCAGGTGCCCCCAAATAGGTAGGCAATTCAAATTGCTAGTAAACAATACAAAAGAAAAGCAAACAACCATTTTTAGGTTACTCCCCATAGGTAAGAAAGGGTACATGTTCTAGTTAAGTACCAGAAAGTAAGGGGGGAAGGAGGGAGGGTAAGATGGACTGCAGCAGTGTCAACACTCAAACATCTACATTTATGGTAGGTACAAAACTGTACTATGTTCATCGTGTTACACTGCTGCAGTCATTACACTTGAGTGGAATCCCAAAGCTGAGGTAGGGAGGCTGGATCTATAAGGCATTAGGTGTGGCTGTAAGGCCCTGCAGTACAGCAGTGGCGAAGCCAGCTCTGGATTTGGAGTATAAAGGCAAATGGTAATGTTTGGTGAAGGTATGCACAGAACTCCATGTTGCTGCTTCCAAAATATCCTTGGTAGGTACTCCTCTGAGGTAGGCAGTTGAAGTGGCTGTTGCCCTGGTGGAGTGAGATCTAATGCTGCTAGGTACAGGTTTCCCATGGTGGGTATAGCAGAAACGTATACAGTGTCCTATCCATTTTGAAATAGTCTGCTTTGAAATGGCTTTTCCCTGTGCTCCTGCAGCGTATGCTACCAATAACTGCTCAGATTTTCTGAAAGCTTTGGTTTTGTCCAAGTAGAAGCGTAACTGTCTGTGAATGTTCAAAGAACGTAGCCATTTTCCCCCTTTGTTCTGTGGTTTTGGATAAAAAGTTGGCAAGTGAATAGTTTGGTTCAGAGCCACACTTGACACCACCTTTGGCATAAACGTAGGGTTAGTTCTTAAAGACACCCTGTCCTGGTGGAAGATGAGGAAAGGTTCCACTGCCATTAGTGCCTGTAATTCTGAAACTCCTTGTGCTGATGTAATTGCCAGTAGCAGAGCAATTTTCCAAGAGATGTATTTTACTTCTGCTGTGTTAGCTGGCTCAAAAGGAGGTAGAGTTATTTTTTTCAAAACAAAGTTGAGGTCCCAAGTTGGTGTAGGTGCTCTACGGGGCGGTCTTATGTTTTTAGCCCCTCTGAGGTATTGTTTGAGCAAAGGATTAGAAAAAATTGGTGGATCCGTGTTGTAATGAGCAGAGATAGCAGAGGCATGGATCTTGATGGATGAAAAAGATAACCTTGTCCAGCATCTCAGTTAAGTATTGTAGTATCTGATGAATGTTTGGGACAAGATAGTGTCAAGGCTGTGCGCTTGGTTCCAGGCACAGAATCTCTTCCATTTATCACAGTATGCTTTCCTGGTGCTAGGCCTTCTGGCCTCCAGAATGACATCCATAACAGCTTTGGAGATAGGCATTGCTTGCTTGACTAGGGAATTTTCCATGTAGCTAGGTTTAAGGTCTTTAGCTGGCTGTGAAGTATCTGATTGTTATGCTGTGTCAGCAACTCTGGGATTTGAGGCAAAATCCAGGGTGGTTCTTGTGCTAAGTTCTTTAAGGTTGGGTACCAGTGCTGGCGTGGCCAGTCTGATGCAATCAGTATCATTTTTGGCTCTTCCTGCCTGGCTTTTATGAGTACCTTTGGGAGGAGAGGTAAAGGAGGGAAAGCGTATACTTGTAGTTTTTTCCAGCTGAATGAGAGGGGATCCACTTTCCATGCTTGTGGATGGTAGCTCCTTGTGCAGAATTTCTGTAATTGGCAGTTCTTTTGGGAAGCAAACAGATCTATGTCCGGGCTACACCATTTTTGTGTTATCATTCTGAATATTTGTGGATTCAGTTTCCATTTGTGTGGGTCCGTAATGTTTCTGCTTAGGTTGTCTGCCAGTGTGTTTTTCTCTCCTGGCAGGAATTGTGCTTGCAGATGAACTTGGTAGTTTAGAGCTGTGCTCCACAAGGTCATGGCTTGTCTGCAGAGGGGGTAGGAGTGTGTGCCCCCTTGCTTGTTTATGTACCACATAACTGTGGTGTTGTCTGTCTTTAGTAGTAATTGTTCTGGATGTAGTAGGTCCTTGAAAGCTATAATAGAATTTTGTAAAGCTAGCATCTCTTTTTGATTGATGTGGAGATGTCTCTGCTCTGTGGGCCACTCGCCCTGGATACATTTTCCTGCCATGTGTGCTCCCCAGGCGTAATCCGATGCATCTGTTGTCAGTGTTTGCCTGGCTGTGGGATGAGTGAAAGGCTGTCCCTTGTTGAGGTGACAAGCTTGTGCCCACCATCGAAACTCCTGCTGTAGGCAAGGAATTAGTGGTATAACTGTTTCCAAACTTTGACAGTGTTGAGACCATACGCTCTTTAGGTACCATTGTAGTTTCCTCATATGCCGTCTGGCATATGGAATTAGTAGTATGCAAGATGCCATGCAGCCCAAGGCCTGCATAATTTTTCTTGCAGGGAGTTGGGTTTTTGTTGCCATTAATTGAAAATATTGAGTCAGTTGTCCTTGCTTGTCTGGCATGAGATAAGCCATTTGGGCCGTTGTGTTCAAGCTGGCACCCAGGAATATTATCTGTTGTGAGGGCACTAGTTTTGATTTTTCGTTTACTGTGTACCCCAGGCAACTTAACTTTTTTTACGTACGCCAGATGCTTTAGTAGAATGTCCTTGCTCTCTGCTTGAATCAGGCAGTCGTCGTCCAGGTATGGATAAATTTGAATTCCTTTTTGCCTGCAAAATGCAATTACTGGTGCCAGGCACTTTGTAAAGACCCTGGGCGCAGTAGATAAGCCAAAGGGCAGTGCAGAGAATTGATAGTGCATTGAACCAGCTAGAAATCTGAGGTATCTTCTGCAGTTTTGTCTGACTGGACCTCAAAGAGGCATAGCTGCATGTCCCTATGTCACGAGCCAAGCTTTGTTACCCAGCATGGGAAGAAGCTGCTGTAGTGTCAACATCTTGAATTTCGGTACATCCAGATAAGTGTTTAGTGTAGAAAGATCCAGAATGGGTCTCCAGGCTTTGTCCTTTCTGGGAACCAGAAAGAGTCTTGAGTAAAATCCTTATCCTTGTGGTGGTACCTTTAGAATAGCTCTGTCCATGAGTGCTGTAATTTGTCTTTGAGCCTCTGCCCATTGATTTGGTGGCAGATTTGGCATTCCTTTTAGCCTTGGCAGTGTGTGAAAATGGAACCTGTAACCTTGAGATAAAATGCTGAGAACCCATTTGTCTTTGGTGATGCAATGCCAGTTGTGATAGAAAAGTGCCAGTTTTCCTCCTAAGGGGGCTGCCAAGAGAGAACTGTTTGGCAGCTGAAGTGGAAAGTCATCGAGTCTGTTTTTTATAAGGTTGAGGCCTGTCTTCTTCTTTCTGGCCTGGTGTGCCCTACTGTCATGGCCTGTAAGGCCCTTGTGTCTGACCTCTACCTCTTGGACGTCTGCATCTGCCCCTTTGAGGTCTGCCTGTGACTGGAAAGGACCAATTCTTTGTTGGCCAATTTCTGCTAAAACGAGGAGGCTAAACCTGTAAGAAATCTTTCACCTTTTGCATAGATTTTGCCTTATCCTCCATCTTCTTTAATACTTCCTCTGCCTTAACTCCAAACAGCACATCCCGCTGCAAAGGTGTATCCAATAATTTTACCTTAACATGACCTGGTAACGTATCTTCTTTTAACCAAGCATGCCTTCAAATGACAGAGCCTGTAACTGCTGCTCTACAGGAGGCCTCTAAAGAGTCAAACCGACAATGCAAAGTATGTTGTCCCACTTGTTCAGCAGCATGCAATAAACCCTGCATTTCTTTTAAGTTAGGAGGATCTGAATCTGGAAGCATCTTTTGTTTCAACTGAGACATCAAAAATTGCTGATATTTTAGTATGTGAAACTGGAAATTCAAGGCTCTCATTGCTAAAGTTGCAGACGTATATACCTTCTTTCTCCATCTGTCTAAAGCTCTGGAATCTCTGTCAGAGGGAACTGGGTTTTTTGCTGATGAGGCCTTAATCCCTTTAGGTCCCTGAGAAATAGTTTCAGGGTCAGCAACAGGGTTTTTGTACAGAAATTTGTGAGAGTCGGGGACTCTGTAATATCCATCAGGTTTAACTGGGGCTGGGGGTAAGAGGTCAGGGTTCAAACTGGATTCAGTTTACACATCATCCACAATGTCTAGAACTGGCGGGATAGCAAGGGGTCTGTGTTGAGGCAATAAAAGGAAGTCTCTGAGCCTTTTCTTGGATTCTGAGTAATCCTGACCTTACCAATGGAAATGCTCCCTCATGGTATGTAAGGTCTCCCCAAAGGAGTAATCCTCAGGTGGAGAGGCTGACTGAATTGATTCCACAGCATCAGAATCCTCATAAGGGGGTAAAGAATATCCTATGTCCGAGGAAGAGTCAGAGGAAATGGACACCTGGTCAGAAGATTCAATGTCTGCATCCTGTCTGGGCCTTTTATCAGGAGGGGGATGGGACCCCCTGATCAGGGTGATTAGGTCCTCTGCCATTTTTAGCATTTGTTTTTTAGGCATGGAAGCCTGTCCTGGAGAGAGTTGTGTCTGTTTCTTTGCTTTTAAGGGGGTCTTAGACTTAACAGAGGGTTTAATGGTTAACTGGGTAGGTCTGAAAACACCCTCTGTAGCTGTGGATTGCTCGGCTACTTCAATTCCCTCTGTAGGTTTAGGATCGGTAAGCTAAAGGCCTAGTGCGTTCGAAGGCCCAGCCAGCACCACGTGGGAGTTGGATGCGGTCTGTGGAAGCGGTCGTCAGGGGCTGCGTAGGCACCTCGCTGAAAACCGGAGAACCGGCAACCGGCCTAGAAGAGGCCTCGTCGTCAGTTTTGGGCCTCGGATGCCTGTCCTTGTGCTTTTTATGCATTGAGGTAGTCGGAATTTCCGACGGCATGGTGTAATTGAATTTTCTACCAAAATAATGTCAGGCAAAATCAGACAGACGTTTAATAGTGCACTTGTTAAACCTAGCACAAAACCGACAACCAGTGACGTTGTGGTCAGGGCCTAGGCATGAAATACAATAGGAGTAGAAATCCTTATGAGGTATTTGCTTCCCACAAAAAATACAGTTATTAACTTTTACTGACATCTGTCTGAGGCAAGAAAAAGTTTCCCCAACGGGGTACTTAGCTTTTTTAAAAGACTTTGGTTCTGGATTCGGAATTAAAATCTCAGGAGTCGGCCAACCGGCACTTGCGAACTGCTTCTGCTTCAGCAACGCGCGGCAAGAAAGACTGAAGAAAATGACGTCGGCTGCATCTTATATACCCCTATCACACTGATGTCAGGGAGGAGGCGACAGCAACCGACACCAGACTAAGACTTTGGAACTCTGGCCGACTGAGGGACCGCCTGATGGCAGCATAACCCAAGTGTAATGACTGCAGCAGTGTAACATGATGAACATCCATTGTTCTTTGGTGATGGAGGTCCAGTTTTTTGCATGGTGGGCAATTTTTCCTCCTAGGGGCACAAGCAATTGGGCAGAGGTGAGGAGTGGAGTTGAGAAGTCATTGTGAATTCTTTCCATAAGCTAGTGGCCGTTTTAGAAGTGGAGGTACTCCATTGCTTAGATCTCTGCATTCCCTGAGACTGTAATCTGGGGGGGGGGGGGGTCTGTTTCCCCTGGGTCTAGTTTGACATGGCCTTGAGGGACTGGAAAGGACCAATGTTTCGAGGGGCAATACCTACTGAAACCTGGAGGCTGCACTTGCACAAAAATCTTTGACTGTTTGCATAGACTTAGCCTTTTCTTCCAACTTTTTTTAGAACCTCTTCTGCTTTGGTACCAAACAGATTGTCCTTGCTCAAAAGAGCAAACAGTAATTTTGATCTGACATGGTCTGGCAAGGTCTGCTCCTTAAGCCAAGCATGCCTTCTAAGTACAGAACCTGTGACTGCTGCCCTGCAAGATGCTTCTAGGGTGTCAAACCAATACTGCAAGGCATGCTTGCTGACTTGGCTTGCAGAATGCATAAGCTCCTGTAATTCTTCACTTTCTGCACAGTCAGAAAAAGTAGATAATTTTTGCTTAAGTTCCATAGTATGCTGCTGGTATTTCAGCATGTGGAACTTGCAATTCAATGCTCTAATGGCGAGAGTTGCAGAGGTGTATACATTTTTAACCCATCTGTCTAAAGCTCGAGAATCCCTGTCGGAAGGGGTGGGATTTCTTAGCTGTAGTTGCTTTTATGCCTTTAGGCCCTTGGGAGATACCTCTGGGTCAGCAGTAGGACTTTTGAAAAGAAATTTGTGAGAGTCAGGGACTCTGTAGTACCAGTCTCGTTTCCCTGGAGCAGGGAGTAAAGTGTCAGGAGTTAGACTGGATTCCATAAAGAAATCATCCACAACATCCAGAACAGCAGGGATAGCTAAGGGTCTATGCTGTGGCAAATTTAAAAATTTGAGTCTCTTTTTGGACCGAGGATAATCCTGGCATTCCCAATGGAAATGCCCTCTCAAGGTATGGAGAGTTTCACCAAAAGAAAAATCCTCTGGAGGGATAGCAGAAGGAATGGATTCTTCTGCATCAGAATCCTCATAAGCAGATAAAGGCATGTCTTCACATTCAGAAACCTCAGTCTCGTCAGACTCCTGGTCAGTTAAAGCTGCTGGGGACAGGTCTCTCTCTTAGCAGGGGAAGGCTGGCTTCCCCTAATCATTATGATCAGGTCTTCTGCCATTTGAAGCATTTGAGATTGTGGCAAGGAAGCAGGTGCTTGAGTTTGGGAAATTTTTTAGGTGTAGCTTGTACTCTTGGCCTTAGAAACGCAGTAGTTTTAGACGAATGAAGACACAAAAGTAGTCGGTTTGTGTAGAGTATTGGTAATGCGAAGAACTTCCTCAGAAGCCGGTGCCTGCACAGCGGCTCCGGACCCATCCAAGGTAGAGACATCCACAGGTTCCATAGTCAAAGAAGAGTTTCACGGCATACCAGCCTCCGAACGGGTCTTGGTAGCGGCTTGCAAATCCATCGAAGCTGGCATCAGGGGCTGCGAAAACGCCTCACTTAGTACCGGTGAACTGGCGACTAGCTTAACGGAAGCGTCATTGGCAGTTTTGGAACAGAGTGGTCCGTCTCTGTCTTTATCCTTACGTTTTTTCAGATGATTGGTAGACAGATGGCTTACCGAAGCCATTTCAGAATACGTAGATCGACTGTGAAAGTATTTAGCTACAATAAGGTCCCAATGATGAATAGTTCGGGCGTTGAACAAAGCACAAAACTGACAGCGAGGTATGTCATAGTCTGGGCCTAAACAGGTGATGAAGTAAGAGTGGAAATCTCTGTCTAGTATTTGCTTTCCACAGGCGAGACAATTAACTTTTTCTGACATCGGTTAAAGCAAGAAAAAGGGATCCCCAACGGGGTACTTGGCTTTAGAAGAATTCAAGAAGATTCAATTTGAAAACAAAAACTCAAGTAGCGGCCAACTGGCAGTCGTGCAAACTGCTTCTGCTTCAGGCTCCTCGGCAAGAAAGACTGATGTAATAGCGTCAGCTGCCTGTTTTTATATCCCCGACGACCTGACGTCATTCCTGAAGCGACAGAAACCGATGCAGAAATACTAAGTCTCTGGTACGCAGGCCGACTGAGGGCTACCTGCAGGCAGATAACCCAAGTGTGATGACTGCAACAGTGAAACACGAACATCAGAAAACTTCCAAAGCCCGAGGGCACCTTCCAAGGGCCCAGACCACTGACAACTCGAGCAAGAATAAAGAAAAATCAAAGGTCTGGGTGTGTTAAGTCCTTCACAGCTTCCATGCTAACTGAAAGAGGAATGAGAGTCCTCAAAGTTCAATGTTTGGTAACTAAACTCAATGCCCTCAACCTGGCACCAAAATTCATACAAAATAAAGGGGAATGAAAAGAGCAGCCATTGCAGCAATTATCTATACAAACATCTACAGATATAGCAAGTTTACTTACACACTTGTACTATATTCAGCACATCACTAATACAATAGATGTAGAAATATTGGTAGAATACTACAGCTTATAAAGCATGATTTTAGCACTAGACCTATAAAAAGAGGGCAGTCTGTAAGACTTTGTAAAAGAATGCAGACAGGACTAAGTTGCAGATTTTAGAATACTTTGGAGTCCACCCCTTTCCAAAAAGGCTTTGAAGAAGCCACGGTCCTACTAGAATGTGCCTTGACCCTTCCTGGAATCAATTTGTTGCTGTGGAACTACAAAAGGAAATAACATTGGATAACCATCTAGAAATTGCTTTGACACTGGTTGTCTTTTCTATCTTCCATTCATAAGAAATGAACTGATCACAATTTCTGAGGATTATAGGTGCATCAAGACTGGATGAGGAATTTAAAGAGGCCTTTCTTCTGCATTTTAGGTTCTAGAAAGAGGATGGAAATGGACAGCTTGTCTCAAAGTAAATGGATACCAGTTGTGCATAAATGATTAAATAGTTCCTCAAATCATATTGTAGTAGAAAAGGCTGATTCACTGACAGCTTGAAGAAACTTTTTGCAGAAATCAGTCAGCAATAACTTTTCATGTTAAGAACCAGCCTGATGAGCTGGTTCAAATGGAAAGAGTTAATTTTTCCAAAACAAAATTAATATTCCATGGTGGAGCCACCTGCTTTCGATGTGAGCAGGTAAGCAAAACCCCTTTCAGAAAGAATGTGACATACGAATGCATGGAAAGAGGGTGACCTATGCAGACATGTTAAAATGGACAACAAAAGAACCTTTAAAGAGGACTAAGAAAAGCAAGACGAAAATAGCGCTCTCAAAGATTATAGAAAGAGTAATACTAGCCAGAAAAGGGTCTTTGTTCTTATAGCATCAACTAGAAAATGTTTTCCATTTGCTAATATACGATCTTCTAGGAGGAGGTTTACTTGCCTCCTTTAATAACCTGCTAAATGTCCTCAGAAAAAAAGGTGCCTAAACAGTATTAAAACTACCATCCAAGGCAGTTAGTTGAAGTTGTTTCAAGATGGGATATATATCAAACATGTTTTGTGAGAGTAGGTCCACTGTATGAGGAAGCTTATGGAAACTGCCCTTGGCCATTTTTTTAAAGAAGGGAGAAAGAACAGTTGTGTAAAATCTTACCATAACCATAAATGTCCTTCTGTTACATGTTGCAGTATTCTGCACTTTTGGGTTTCCTCCTCTTGCTACCCAAACATCTAGCCAGTCTTCAAAGCAGTCACTGCAAGGTGCGTGAGGATGTCTGATGTGGCTAGATGAATGTGGCCCATAAAAGTGACATCTGCACACACCATTCCTTAGCACTGAGTCCCCCCAGTCCCAGGACAACCTGCGCAAGTCTTGTGCCACCCAAGAAAGGAAATGTAGGATAACAGGAGGGGCAGGATGGAGGGATATAATATTGCAACATGGAAGAGGACGACATCTATAGTTATGGCAAGATTTCACAAAACTATTATATGTCCTATTCTCATGTTGCAATATTCTGTACTCTTCGGTGAGTGCCAAAGCTCACTGTGAGGAAAAGGGTGGTGGCCTAGAACAATTCTCTATGAAACCATGGAGGATAGCCCTGGCGAATCCTACCCTGGACTTAGAGATCTGGTCTAACTTGTAATGTTTAGTGAATGTGTGGACATATGTCCAAGCAGCTGCCTCTAGGATAGAGGAGGTGTCCAAGCATTTGAAGAAGGCTCCTGAAGAGGCCATTGCTTTAGTGGAATGTGCTTTAACCTTGCCCCCTAATGATTTTCCATGGTGAGCATAGCAAAAGGTAACAGCCCTGGATATCCAGGCTGGGATAGTTTGATTTTGTTACTGCTTTTCCCAATGCCCTGGGGTGGAAGGAGACAAACTGGTCAGACTTCCTGATGGACTTGGTTTTGTGCAGGTAGAATCTAAGTTGTCTGTGTACATCAAGGGAGTGCAAGACTCTCTCAATGTTCCCATAGGGTGGGCAAAGAAGGTGGGGAGGTGGATGGCTTAGTTCAAGGAGAGCTCAGTGACCACCTTGGGCATGAAGGATGGGTTGGTTCTAAGAGTTAACTAAGTACTACCAAGCTCCAAACACAATAAAAACAATTAAAAACTACCAGCCAGTAACCAGAAATGCTTTAATTTTCTCCAATGTCTCTGGGGGCTGTGATGTAATATTTCCTTTAAGAACAACTTTCCAGGCCATCTGGAAGCCAAAGGTGGTTCCAGAGTTAGACTAGCTAAAATGGCAGACAGGTGAGCCTTAACAGATGAGTATGGTAATCCTCTCTGTAGGAGTTCACAGATGTAGGACAGTACTAAGGGGACCTTGCTTTGGAATGGGTCCAACTGTCTCTAAAGACACCATATAGAGAATCTTTTCCACTTGGATACTTAAGATTGCCTTGTATTAGGCTTCCTGGCCTCCTGCAGGACTGTAAGCACAACTTAGTTGTACAGGTATCTGTAAAGGATCAGAATTCTATCACCCACAGGATGAGGTGTAGAGATTGTCACTTTGGGTGGATGAGAGATCCCTTGTCCTGTGTGATGAGGTCCACTCTGCGGGGTAACCTGTGGTGATTGCCCTTGGCTAAATGCAGAAGGAGGGGGAACCAGTGCTGTCTTGGCCAAAAGGGAGTCCACCAGCAAGATTTTTGACCAGTCCTGCTGGATCTTCAGCAGGACTTTTTGAATAAGTGGGAAGGGGGGAATGCAGACAGAAACATCCCCTTCTAAGAAATTGAAAAGGCATCCGTTGCCCTTGTCGAGGATTGGGGAGCCTGGTATAGAAAGGCAGAATCTGTCTGTTCATGGGGCAGGCAAACAGATTTGTTTGAGGTGTATCCCCATCTGTGGACTAGATCCAAGAAAATATCCTTATGGAGCATCCATTTGCGGGAAAGTGACATTGACCTGCTTAAGGTGTCTGCCTGAGTGTTCTGTTTGGAAGGGATGTAAACTGTCTGAAGTGTTACTCCCTGTTGGGTGTTCAGCTCCCACACAAGAAGAGCTAGTCTGCATAGTAAGCAAGATTTTGTTCCCCCCTATTTGTTGACATACCACAGAACTATGGTATTGTTTGTGTATAGTTTTAGCAGGCCCTGTGTCAGTTTGGGTAGAAAAGCTGTCAATGCTAGAAGAATTGCTCTACTCTCTCTCTCTGATGTGTTCATTTCTGAGATTCTCACCAGGTGCCCTGGACTTTTAGGGGTCCCAACGTTGCTCCCCAACCATGGTTTGAAGCATCTGTGAACTTTTCCTGTATTGGAAGTGTATTGGAAGGGAGGGTTGCAAAGGCAGACCTGGGCTGTGGTTCACCTGAATCAACCATCACCGAATCTCACTGTTGAGGCAGGGTAGTATGGGCATTTTGTATTCCAGAGGATGAGTGTTGAGTCCAAATGGATCTTAAATACCACTGAAGTTTCCTCATGTGGAGCCTTGCCAATGGTTCATAGGTTGGTATTAGGTTATCTGCCCAAGGGCCTATACCAGCCTAGTCATAACAATTCCCAGAATATTTCTTCCCAAAATATTTACTTCCTTGGACCCATGTCTAGCAGGGTGACTGACGTGATCCCTGGGGTGAATTTCTTATCCCTCATCCAATCGTCAAGGTTCCTTTTGTAGAGGGCCCAAGGAGGCACTCTGCTTGACATATATGGGCAGTCTATTCCAGAGTATGGGGAGTCTCTGGGACAGGAACCTATCCCTCCAGCATGTTTTGTTCATTGTGATGACAAGGTTTAGATCCCTGGAGCATGTGGGCTCTGAAGGATTGGGATTTCTTTAAGTGGAGCACATACAACAGCTCAGGGTTTGACATGGCCTTGTATGTTAAGCAGAGATCACCTCTGAGTAGATGATATGCCACAGACTATAGCTGGAGTTTATTTTAAAGACAGTCAGCATATTTCATCCTCTTTAGGCCTGTGATTCTTTTAGTGAGGTATTTCTGCGGCCTTTCCAGCTGTTGCAGATGTCTTGTGAGGTACATACCAAATGGGGCGTTGTACTCTACAAAGGGTCTAGTGAGGGATGAGTACAGTGGGACAATGACCTCCTTTTTTCTGGATGAAAAGCCCTTAGTGATAAGGTGGGCCACACAGGATTTCGTGACTGTTGTGGCGATGTGGTTATCGAAGGTGAGACCACTGTCCACCTGTGTCCCTAAGTCTCTCATCACACTGTGTTTAGTGTACTGCAATCTATAAGGTAATTCAAGGGTACATGTTTTTTTCAAAAGGGGATAACTTTTAGTTATGTACTTACCATAACTTTAGATGTATGGGATCCATCTCTCCTACATTCTCTACAGATGGGTTCGGAGCCGATCCTCGGCTCCGACTCTGCCGCTATACAATAGAACGCAGTCTCTTATTGGCTGAGTTACCTCGTATCCCAGGATGCACCACTACTGCTTCCCCAGATCTTGTTTGTCCGCACACATGCACACACACACAGACTGTTGTTATAACATTGCCAGGTGTTTCAAGGGAGGAAGAAGTTGAATTTGGATCGTCCGGTCTCTTCTGGCCTACAAGGCAGGGGGAAGGAGGGTGGGTTATTAGGAATGTAGGCGAGATGGATCCCATACATCTAAAGTTATGGTAAGTACATAACTAAAAGATGTAATGTGATCCTATCTCGCCTACATTCTCTACAGATGGGACAGCGTCCCTAGCACCTAATTCCTGGGTGGCTCACTGGAAAACGCTCCTGAGAACCGTGGAACCGAAGGTAGCTCGACCCTTAGATGCCACATCCAATTTGTAGTGAGAAATAAAGGTGTGTAGAGAAGACCACGTAGCAGCCGCACAAATGTCACTAATAGAGAGCTTGGAATGAAAGGCTGCCGAAGTGGCCATAGCCCTGGTAGAATGAGCTTTCACTGGAACTATAAGCTCCTTATTTGAAATGAGATAAATATGACTGATACAGTCTCTGATCCACTTGGCAATAGTGACTTTCGTGATGGCTTTGCCCAATTTACTATCCGAAAGGACACAAACAGTTGATCTGATTTTCGTGCTTGGTGTGTCCTATCCAAATAGAAACGTAATTGTCTGTGCACGTCTAAGCTGTGAAAGGTATACTCAGCTCTGTTTGAATACTTAGGGAAAAAAAACGGTAATTCCAGTGATTGTTGCAAACAAAAGTTAGAACAAACCTTTGGTATAAAGGATGGGTTTGGTCTAAGAGATACTCTATCCTTGTGAAATACCAGGTATGGTGGTTTGACACATAGGGCTTGAAGTTCTGAAACTCGCCTGGCTGATGTAATAGCAACTAGAAGAGCAGTCTTCCAAGAAAGAAATTTTAAGTCACAGGTTGCTGCCGGCTCAAAGGGAGATGAGGTTAATGCACCTAACACCACGTTAAGGTCCCACGGTGGTGCAGGATGAGATATAGGGGGCCGTAGAAGCCAAGCTCCTTTAATAACAGCTTTGCACAACTTGTTGCTCATTAAAGGTGGTTCTACGCTCTCGTGAAAATTGGAAACAGCAGCCAATTGAACTTTGATGGTAGACAGCGAACAACCTTGGTTGAACAGGGAAGCTAAAAACTTCAGAACCTCTGACACTGAGGCTGTCATAGGGTCTAATCCTCGGAGTTGGGCCCAAATAGCAAACCTCTTCCATTTATTGCTATACATCTTTTTAGTAGAGGTCTTGTGGGCAGAGGACAAAATATGCATGACTTCAGGGTCGAAAGAATGGCTCCTATGGTCGGAAGAGGAGTAGCCAAGCTGCTAACTTCAATGAATGGAGGGACTGATGGAGCTGTCCTGACTGATGAGTCAAGAGGTCCGGAACTTGGTCCAGGAACCAGGGACCCTCCAATGCATATTTGTGAAGAAAGGGGAATCAGACTTGACGAGGCCAGTATGGGGCGATTAGAATCATTTTGCTTTCCAAGCGAATCGCCTTCTGAATCACCTTGGGGAGAAGGGGAACCGGTGGAAAAGCGTATAGCAGACTGGGGGGCCAAGCTTGGACTAGAGCATCCTTGGGGATCTCCCCCGGAACTGGGGTGAGAGAGAAGAACTGCTGGCATTTCGCGTTGAGGGGAGTTGCGAAAAGATCGCAACAAGGAGCTCCCCATCTCGTGAAAATCTTTGTTACTACTCGGTCGTTCAAGGACCACTCATGAGGGGAGAGAATAGTTCTGTTCAGTCTGTTGGCTATCACGTTGGATCTCCCCGGAATGTGTGTTGCCACTAGGAAACATTTGGTAGCAATCGCCCAATCCCATACCTTCATGACCTCTCTGCAAAGGGGGTAAGACCTGGTCCCTCCTTGCTTGTTTAAGTACCAGACTACCGATATGTTGTCGGACTGAATGGCAATCGTATCCTGGGGGAGGTGATCGTGCAGTGCTTGCAACGTTAAAAGCACCGCCCTCATTTCCAGGATATTGATGTGGAGAAGACTCTCGAAAGTGTGCCACGTGACTTGGACCGACCTGTCCAGATAATGTCCCCCCCACCCTGTCTGGGAGGCGTCCGTAGTCAACGTGGCCGAGGGGAATGGGGGAACGAAGGGTCGCCCTAGATTCAGGTTGGAGGAAAGAAGCCACCAACGAAGATCCTGTTTGCACGTCTCTGTGATCAATATGTGGTGACTGAGGGGAAGGTCTTGATAAGACCACTGGACTGATAGGAGCCACTGGAGTATCCTCATATGCAACCTTGTCAAGGGGACCAGAAGAATGGTGGCTGACATGGAACCCAACAGCTGCAGGACCATTCTCGCTGGAGCGCGACATCTCATGAGTAATGCCCGAACCTTAGACTGCAGCGTTGCTATCCTTTCCGCAGGAAGATAGACTCGCATCTGCCTTGAGTCTATTTCTGCACCAATAAACAGAATACGCTGAGATGGCAGCAATACGGACTTTGTCCAATTGAAGGTGATTCCTAACGAGTTGCCTAGAGAGATAGTGGCTGCTAGAGTTTTCAAGAGTAGATGCCTGGAGGTGGCAGTTAGGAGCCAGTCGTCTAGGCATGGAAACACCTGGAATCCTAGACTTCTCAGGTGAGAAGTCACCACCGCCAAACATTTGGTGAACACCCTGGGGGCTGTGGTGAGACCCAAGGGCAGTGCACGGAACTGGAAATGACTTGTCTCCTAGGCTGAAGCGCAAGTGTCTCCTCGACGCCTGATCTATCAGAATGTGATAATAGGCGTCTTTGAGATCTATGGAGCACATCCAAACACCTTTCTCCAAAAGCGGGAGAACGGATTGCAAGGTGACCATCCGGAATTTGGACTTTTTCACTAATCAATTTAACTTACTGAGATCCAAAATGGGCCTCAAGTCCCCGGTCTTTTTTGGTACCAAAAAGAATCTTGAGTAAGTCCCTGATCTGCGGGGACAGGTTGGATGACTCCCTTTTTGAAGCAGCTTCGATATTTCGTTGGCTGCAAGATCCCGTTGACTGGGTGGCGGGTCCGGGATTCTTTGGGATGGTGTGTGTGTGTGTGTGTGTGTGTGTGTGGGGGGGGTTGAGAGAAGGGAATGGTGTAACCTCCGGCGATGATTCAGAGCACCCATTGGTCCTGAGTGATATTTTCCCAGGCCTTTAGGTGCCTCGAAAAACGACCCCCGACTGGCTCCGGAGCTGCACAGTAGGGTACTCCTTCAGGGATGCTGGAAGGAGGAGAAGCCACGAAAGGACTCGCGGTCTCCAGTGTTGCGGGGGCCTCCGCCGCCTCTGGGACGGCGTCTCCCTGAAAAATTTCCCCCTCCTCTGCCTCTAGAAGGGGAATCGCTCTGCTGTGACGAGTAAGGCTTTTGAGACTTACGGAACCACATTTTCCCTCCTCCGAGTCTTGGGATAAGGTCTGAAGGGAGTGGAAAACCGGGCCCCTACAGCAGTTAAAGTCTTACCCTCCTGTTCACAGAGAGTCAAGGTGTCCTTTACCTTGGGTCCAAACAGAAAGGACCCATCAAAGGGAGCGTCGGCAAAGGAAGACTTAAAGGCCTCCGCAAAGTGACACAAGCGTAGCCAGGCTTGTCTTCGTAGAGCAACACCTGTTCCCGCCGCTCTGCCCGCTCCTTCGGCTGCATAAGAAATGAGCCTCATGGACGAGTTGGATAATGAGGACAGGGTAGCCAACTGGGAGTTAACCGTCTGGGCCAACTGCTCAGGTAAGTTACCGGAGAGGGTATCCGAAAGCTCCTTGACCAGATCCCTCTGCAGTCTCGTGAAATGCGTCAAGTAGTTCAGAGACCTTAATGTAATGGTCGCTGAAGAAAGGATGCGCTTCCCGTACCGATCCATGCTCCTAGACTCCTTATTAGGAGGATGGACGGACGTTGAAGCCTCTGCCACATCTTGCTGGGTGGCAGATGCCACCACCAAGGCATCTACAGCCACACCTTTAGAAAGAAAGTCCTTATCAGGGGGAGCCGAAAGGAATTTATTGGGGCGAGCTGGCACCGGTTCAACATAGTCCGGGTGTTCCCACGCCCTTCGAGAGATCAAATCCAGAAGCTCATCGAAAGGCGGAGACACCCAGGAGGCGGAGGGCTGAGCCCTGAAGGCCTTGAGGAAAACCGACTCCTCAGCAGAAGGGGGTTTGGACTGCCAGTCGCCTCGTTGCTTAAGGATCTCCAAGATGTCCGCAAAGGAAACATCATCCGAGGACGACTTGGGGGACCCTTCCGCATCATCGAGGTCGGTATCCGAGGTGAGAGACTCATCAGGAGAGTTGACGTGCTTCCTCTTGCACCGTTTCTTCCTCGGAGGTTCCTCCGAAAGTGTTTCGGAGGGACCTCCAGGAAGAAGGGAACACCCAATGGGGGTAACCTCAGGCCCAAGGGCTCCGCTGTCGTGAGACAGGGGGATTGCAAAGGAGCCAGTCTCCGTGCCAAGGGAAGGTGGTGGTGAGATGGTAGAAGTGGCCAGAGAGGATTTGGCCAAGGCACTCCTCATGGGCTTGAAGGCGGGACCCCCAGAGTCCTGTGATGGTTCAACCTCCAAGGCCACAACAGCAGTCGGAACTCCCGCAGCCGACGCACCGAGAGGGAGGCTCGGAACCGAAAGGATCGGTCCCGAAGCGTCCCCCCTGGGCCGACAGAGGAGGTCCGTGTACCGAACCCCGACCCGAAGGGCGGGGTTGGAGCTAGAGTCGGAACCGACCCGACAACCTCCACCGGCTCCACCAACACTGACTCCAACGGCACCGAAGCTGTTGGAGGAGGAACCGAGATAGCAGGATGGGAAATCGGCTCCGGAGCCAACTGGGCTGGAGCAGAGATCAATTTAGCAAAGACCGGAGACTGAAAAAGCCTTTGAAGCACCCTGTCTACATCCGCATCAGACATCCTCGACGACCGAGAAGAGACCGACCGGGTCCGAGTCGACTTCTCCGCCGGCTCCGAAAGACTGGAGGACCGGCTCCATATGGGTTCGAGAAGTATCGGCGCTGAGGGAGATTCCACTACCACTGCAATTTCCCTCGGAGCCGATGGGGACTTCGGCACCGAAGGGGAAGAGTCTGAGCGGGCAACCCTCATCAGCTCCGAAGGCAGTGGAGCCGATGGAGATGACTCACCTCTCGACGCCCGAGCTCTCGACTCCGAAGCCAGAGGAGTCGAGGCTGGAGACATCGAGGCAGACCGTTCCGCCCTCGGCTCCGAAGTCCGTGGAGCCGAGGGAGAAGCCTGCCGTGACTTTTTAGCTGCCGGATCCAACGGGCTGGTCGGAGCCGAAAATTTTTTCTTCCTCGAAGGGGAAGAAGAAGAAGATAGGGCTTCCTCAAAGGAAGGGGTAATAAGCCCTTTCAAAATTAATTTATTTTTCCTCTCTTGGAGGACGCGAGAGGAAAAAGTGTGGCAGACGCTACAGGATTCCTGGAGGTGCTTCGGGCCCAAACAGTAGACACACAATGAATGGTCGTCCGTAATGGACATTTTATAACTACATTTGGAACATTTTTTAAAACCTGATGGTCTATGTTCCTTCGACATGGCTATCTACTTTAGACACACAACTTCAAAAACTACACAAACGACAGCCTAGACTCTAAAACGCCTAGGATAGGGCAAGGCCCCTCTAACTTAAACGGGATCACTTAACACAAAAAATACAATTTTACCACAAAAAACTTTAAATACACAGTCACACAACAACAAGTAGCTGTTTAAAACAGCTTTTGGGTAAGTTTTAGTACAAAACTAGACAGAAATAATTTCACTAAGAGGCACTTAGCTCAGCCAAGTCCAAGACCACGTCTATGCTTCAGAAGCGGCAAACGAGATCTGGGGAAGCAGTAGTGGTGCATCCTGGGATACGAGGTAACTCAGCCAATAAGAGACTGCGTTCTATTGTATAGCGGCCGAGTCGGAGCCGAGGATCGGCTCCGAACCCATCTGTAGAGAATGTAGGCGAGATAGGATCACATTACATCTACACATTTCTTGGCATTAAGCTTGAGCCCATGGCTCTGGCACCAAGCATCTGTTTCTGTAAGGCCCTTTTGTAGAATATCCACATCATTTGGGGATTCAATAATGGCTCCCAGTTTGCAGTCATCTGTGAACTTTGTTAGCCAGAGTCCCTTAGTGTTGGGCCTGTACTTCAGAGAAGTAGATACCAAACAAGAGCGGTCCCAGGACTGAACCCTGAGGTACTCCACTTGTCTGTAGCAAGATTTGGAGTCAGCTACCTTCACAGTCTGGGTTCTGTCAGTAAGCCAGTTAGCAACCCATCGAGTGACGTAGAGATTTATGCCCAGCTTAGTAAGTTTATCTATGATTCCAGAGTGGGGGATGGTGTTGAAGGCCTTGGAGAGGTCCAGATAGGCTGTGTGGACCGCCTTACCCTCGTCCACAGCTCTGGAGACTGATTTAAATAAGTCAATCAGGTTCAGGAGACAAGATCCGCCCTTCACGAACCCAAACTGGGTGAGGTCAATGTTTGAAGGTTGCCAATGTCTTTGTTTATACGTGCCATGATAATGCATTCCATGCCCTTGCAGATCAGGCTCGTCAGACTGATGGGATGGTAGTTCCCAAGATCCAAGATGGATCCCCCCTTGTGGAGTGGGATAACTGTAGCTGTGCACCACTCAGTGGGCACGAAGCCCGAGGTGAGGCTATGATTAAACATGACATCTGAGTGAAGCGCCAGTTCATTTTGTAGTTCATGTAGTACACAGCCCGGGATGTTATCTGGTCTCATGGATGCTGTATTTTTTGCTTTGGACAGTGCAGTTTCTTACCTGTGTGGCCGTGATTACCAGAATTTGGCAATCTTTTGGTATTGAGATGGGCCCTTTAGGGGAGTGAAGTTGGCACTAAATCGATCTGCCAGGATATTGGCAATATCCTTGGGATCAGTATATTTAATGCCATTCTGTTGTAGCTCAGTACAGATCTGAGCATTGCCATTTAGATTCTTGACATAACTATAGAATGCCTTGTGGTTGTTTTTGGATTTTTGGCAATTTTATTTTTGTAACTAACTTTGGAGGATTTTATGAGGGATCTCAGCTTCTTACTGAGGCTGGTAAGGGAGTTTTTTGTATCCTGGGATTTTCCTCTTTTCTGCAACAGTTTCTTCCTTCAGTTGTATAGTTTGTTTATGGCAGAGGACCACCAGATTGGCTTCCTTTTTTTGGAGGAGAGCCTCTTGGTTCTATTTGGGATGGCACGATTCATGCACAAGTGGATGTGCTCGTACAGTGCCTTAGTGTAAGATTCGGCAGTCGTACTTTCAAGCTCCCATCTGCATGGGTGTCGTGAAGTTTGTCACTTCTGACTTGAGTAGCATGAAGTTGGCTATGGAGAATTTTTTTACAAAGGTTTCCTTACTAGGGGGTGGGAGTGGGATATGGATGTCAGGGGTGATTTGCTTATGGTCAGACCTGACAAATGAGGGGGTGACCACTGGTGTGGAGCATCTCCCATGTTGGTAATGACCAGGTCTAGGATATTGGAGCCTCTGGTGGGACAATGGATTAGTTGATCCAGGGCATTGGAACTTAAGAATTCCAAGAACCGTTAGGAAAAAGTGCTGGTACCATAATAGTTTTATTTATTTTACATTTGTTAACTGGGAAATTCCAACTGGACCAGGTCCATTTTCAGTGGAGGCCCGGGGAGAAAAGCTCCAGCATCAAGTTATACAAATACAGCACATCCAGCATAACACAAAAAAACAGGTTACATCATGTATGCTGAGCATAGTAATATAACAAGAAACTAATAAAACACTCCAGGTAAAAGAAGACATAGAACATAGATAAAAAGACAATGTCAGTTATACATTGGTAAGAGAAGAAAATATATCAAGTAAGATTCTACAGTTAAAAGTACCCTTTCAGATGACCAAACCTACAGGGAATCAGAGATTAGTTTTCCCAGTTAAGGGCAGGGTAGTTGAAATCACCCAGTATTAGGGTGTTTGGTTGTATCTTAATATTTTCCAGCATGTTTAGAAAGATGTAGTGAAAATCTTGGGGGCAGGTGGGGGATATGTAGCAACCTAAAATTTGGATTGCAGTCTTACCTAGTGTTAGTTGCACCTGAAGAATTTCAAATGAATTGTTGGGAAACTAGTCTGGAGGTGTGAATATCCTTGAATACGGACACTTCTCCACCTTTAGTGTTTTGGTCTTGGTTTGGTGGCTGGAAAGTATGGTAAGAGTTCTAAGCCTGGTATTGCATGGGTGCTCTCTGGAGCCTTGAACCAGGTCTCAGTTACTGCATAGATATCAATGTTCTCCATTTTTAGGAGTGCCTCAAGAGAGTGCATTTTGAGGTTTAGACTTCTAGCATTGAGTAGCATTACCTTAAGATTTGGCATGCTTTTATCTGTTACGGTAGTGGTTTTATCCTTTGAACCTTGCTTAAAAAAGGCACTATAGGGGTGGCAAGAGCTTTAGCCAGTAACCTGAATCCCAGGGGTGACAGGTGCAGAACATCTCTGGCAAAGTATTGTGGTTTGTCGATCTTGTTGTCCCAGACAGATCGATACTGGATCCCCTTTGAATGACACCAGAAGCTTAGCCAACTGTTGAAGTCAATCATTTTTGTCCTTATACTGTGGTATCACTCTGGGCGAAGGCAGGATGCTACTCAGGGCTAAGGTCATACCTGCCTGGGCCACATGATCCAAGAACTCTTCCATGTCTTTTCATGCAGTCCAGGGAGGTACGTCTCAAGTCATTCACTTCAACATGGACAATGACAGAGTCGTATTTGTACGTGTTGTGGAGTGACTTGAGTGCATGCTTTATGTGGTGTATCCTGGCACCAGACAGGCAGCTGACTAATTTTCTCCTTGTTCAGCCTGGTGAGTGGTTTCAGTGTGCTTGACTAGAGAGTCACCTATAACTTGAGTGTTGGGTACGTTGTCTTGCCTTAGGGGCCTGTTGTTGGGTGGCACACTGGTGTTGTGAGCTGTGTCACTTTGGTTGTGACTGGTGTGTTTGCTTTTCAGCTTCGGAGGTACTATGATAACATGGGAATGGTTGAAGCCATGAGGCCCAGGAGCCTGAGGCACAGAGAGTTGAATTGTCTAAAGGTGCATCAAGTAATTTTGCCCTTATATCATTTGGTAGTGGCTTTAGTCGTAGCCACAAATATCTTTTAAGGGCATATGCTGATGCAGCAGATCTAGCGGAGACCTCAGCAGCATCATAGCGGCACCTTATGGAGTGTCCAGAAACTTGGGAGGTCAAAGAAATAAGACTGGAACAGTAGAGCTTTGGCCGTAGAATCAGGAATATCTGACAGCTGTTTGGAGACATTTTCTAAAAGAGCTAGGGCATTACTTGGACAAATAAGTCTGATAACGGATGACCCTGAATGCCAGGGTAGAAGATGTGTAGACCTTTTTGCCCAAATGTTCCATAGCCTTGCTGTCTTTGTCCATATGCATGAGGGAAGAAGGAAGGGGTTTGAAAGCCTTATCAGTGGAGACAGAGATAGTGCCTGGATCGCCTGAAGGGCATTTCACTAGAAATTTAGCTGTCTCAGGGACTTTGTAAAATCTGTCAGGTCTGCGTGGAGCAGGGGGTTGAGAGTCAGGGTTCAGGGAAGCTGCAATGAAAGCAACAAGGAATGCTGACAGTACTGGGGGAATAGCTGAGGGAGCAGGGAAATCCATCTGGAGAAGATCACAGTACCTTTTTCTGCACCTCTGTCATCTCAGATGAATCCCACTTAAAGTGCTCCCTCATCATAGCAATGGTTCCCCCAAAGGTGAAATCTTCTGCTGGAGAGTCTGTTTCAGCGGACTCTTCCTCTGGTGAAGCATAGCTGAGAGGAGAAGGGAGATGGAAAGCATAAGAGTGAATCTTCTGAGGAAGACTCAGAAGACTACTCTTCCACCTGGGAAAAGAAATAATGCTTGAGGCTTAGGGTTCAACAAAGGTGGAGGTACTGATGAGGCTAGAGTAGAAGCAGGTCTCAAGGCCATAAATACATTCAGGAGACGGTGCATCAAAGCCTGCCAAACTGGTTGGCTTTCCCCAGAAGAGGAGGTATGTTTTCTCTTTTCTTTCCTCAAGGGAAGGCCTAGCAGGTGTCTGCGTAGGAGCAATCCTAGGGTCTGATGGCAACAGAGAACTGTAAGGATACTCCCAGTCAGCTGATGCAAGCCTGGGTTCCCCCTAGGCAGAGAAGACTGACATCTGCAGGACCTCTGAGGACATGCCTTCCGTGGCTTCCACATTGGTACCCTCTGCACCCATAAAGCTGGCAACCGATCGTTCTTCCAGGACAAGATCAGCCACAGAATGAATGTCGAAGGCGGAAGCTCAGCAACAGTCACAGGCCTTAGGGTCTTGGCCTTTTTCTTGGGGGGCTTGGTAGGCAGATCGGATGTCCCCTCCATGCCTAACTCTAGTAGTTTGAGGCAATGATTCTCGAGCTCTACATTCAAAGTGTGGAGTATGCTATGCAGAGCTTTCGGGACAAAGGCCTGGCAAATGGTGCAGGCCTTATGGTCATGCGACGGCCCTAAGCAAAAGAAACAGAGCTCATGGGCGTCCTTGTGGGGAATCAGAAGGCCACACTTCCACTTACTCTTTCTGGATGACATGAACAAGCACTGGCATGCAATGACACAAATAAAGGTTCCCCAACAGGGTACTTATCTTAAGATTGTATATTTGATCGATGGGAAGGGAGGAACAGCTAGCATTCGACTGGCGGTAGAGTAGTTCTGAGGAATGATGCGTGCAGATGTCACTTTTATGGCCGATGTTCGTCTAGCCACGTCTGATGTCCTCATGCACATTGCAGTGACTACAAACCTTTGAAGACTGGCCGAACGTTTGGGTAGCAAGAGGAGGAAACCCAAGAGTATTCTCATGTTGCAGCATTCTGTAGACGGACATCTACTGCTGCCTGGGGCAGAAGGCATTCACCACAATGATCTTTGGATAGTGTACACTTACCATAAATGTAGATGTTAGAGTGTCTGTTGCAGTCCTGACTTGTGGGATTTCCTGCTGTGGTAGCCCTTGGCTGGCCCATCTAATGGAGTAAAAATCTCCTTCCTCCTAAGGCTACGCTGATGCTCCTTCCTGACGTCAGTATACTTGGGTATAAAGGGAGCCAGATGATGCTATTACATCAGTTTTTTTATTGCCCCTTAGAAGGTAGGAGCCCTCAGGATGAAGCAAAAGCAATGGGTAAAGGTGGAAAAAGTGGGACTGCAGGGTGAACACCCAGAGGGTCCACTAGAAAACAGAAACAGACTACTACTGTAGGTAAAAAAGGGGAAGGAGGGAGGGAAAGAAGACTGCAGCAGTGAATACACTCAAACATCTAACATTTATGGTTATGTGTACACAACTGTCGCTTTGTTTTCGTGTTTCACTGTTGCAGTCCTAACTTGTGGGATGATTCCCAAAGCTGAGACATGGGTGGAAGGTAGATTATGGAGAAGAGAAAATGCCCTGCAAGATGGCAGTGGCAAATCTTGCTCTAGACTTGGAGAAAGCTGATAACTGGTAGTGTAGATGACCAGGTAGCAGCTTCCAAAATGTCTCTGGTAGGTGCTCCTTTCAGGAAGGCAGGAGCGGTACAACTGACCTTAGCTGAGCGAGTCCTTACAGGTTCAAGAGGCTTCTTGCCATGACGGCTGTAACAAAAGGAAATAAATGAGATCCACTTGCAGATAGTCTGTTTGGAGACTGGTTTCATTTCAGAACCAGTGTCAAAGGACACAAAGGAGTTGGGCTGATTTCCTGAAAGATTTAGTTCTGTCAAGACAGCAGCAAAGCTGTTTGTGCATATTCAAGGAAAGGAGGATTCCTTTCCCCCTGTTCTGAGGCTTGGGAAAGAAGGTGGGAAAGTGTATGGCTTTATCAAGAATGTGTCTAACCACCTTTGGTATTAAAGGATGGATTTAATCCCGAGTGATACTCTGCGTGGAAAATGAGAAATGGTTTCAACACCACAAGAGCTTTTAGCTCAAAGACCCTTCTAGCTGAGGTGATAGCTAGTAAAATGGCAGTCTTCCAGGTTAGAAATTTTAAATCAGCAGAAGCTGCGGGCTCAAAGGGGGTAGCATCCGTTTTTTCTAGAGCAAAACTGAAGTCCCGTTGAGGTGTGGGTTGTCTCCTGGGAGGTCTGAGGTGAACCACTCCCCTAAGGAATTGTTTCATCAGAGGGTGGGGAAAGATAGGAGGAAGAGTTGGGATGTGGGCTGCAACAACACAGGTATGAATCTTGATGGAAGAAAAGGATAGGCCACTGTCCAGGGTAGCCAGGTAATCTAAAATTGCAGAAGTATTGGCTGATTTAGGATTGAGGTCTTGCTATTGACATCAAATTGAGAATCTTTTTACAATTGGCTGAGTATGATTTCCTAGTACTAGGGTCTTCCAGCCCCTTTGAAAATGTGTTCAACTTGCCTGCTAAGGGTTAAACTCAGTAGCATTTTCTGGAATTATCTAGGCTGAGAATTTTGAGAGTCTGCAGAGGTTGGGATGCACAAACCTCCCCCTGTCCTGAGTCAAAAGGTCAACTCTGAGGTAATTGCCACAGTTTTTTGTTGGTTAAACCCAGTAGCAGAAGATACCAGTGCTGCCTGGGCCAGTCTGAGACTATCAGGATGAACCCTGGCTCTTCTTTCCTGATTTTTAGGAGGATGCTTGGAAGACGAGGTAGGGGAGGGAATGCAAAGGAGTAGGTGGCTCCAAAGGAAGGAGAATGCCTCTGTCCTCTTGGCTGTGGGTAGTTTGCTCCTGGAACAGAATCTTTTCAGTTGAGCACTTTCTTTGGTGGCAAAGGTGTCTATCTGTGGGGATCCCTATTGTTGGACTACACTTAGAAATGTTTTCTGATGCAGATGCCACTCACGGGGGATCCATTAAGTTCCTGCTGAGATTATCTGCTTGAGTGTTTTGAGTCCCTGGGAGGTATTGTGCCATGAGGTGCAACCCCAGAGAGTGAGCTGTCTCCCAGACCTGCATCACTAGTGAGCAGAGAGTAAACGTGTGTGCCCCCTTGTTTATGTACCACATAACTGTAGTGTTGTCTATTTTGACAAGCAGGACCCCTGGTTTCCACTGATCTTTGAAAGCCACCAGGCCCTTTTGCACTGCCATCAGTCTTTCCAAATTTAAATGCTAGTGCCTGAACTGATCTTTCCATCTGCCCTGGGACTGAAGGTGTTGGAAATGAGCCCCCCAGGCTGTGTCTGAAACATCTGTGGCTAAAGTTTGGCCCTGGGGGGTGAACCTGAAGGGGAGACACTGGTTCTGGGCACATGCCTGTGTCCACCATGCAATTTCCTCTTGAGGCAAGGGATCAGTGGAATTTCTATCTCCAAGTACCGAGTGCCAGCATCACAGATTTTTGAGGTGCCACTGGAGTTTCCTCATGTATAGCCTGACCAGAGGGATCATGAGGATATAAGGTGCCATTGTCACCTACTGCTCTGAAGAAATCCCTGTCTGAGAGGTAGTTACTCTGCATAATATTTTGGAAGAGTGTGTCAAGGAGGAGACCTCTTTTCGAGGGAGGAATCCGGAAGAGTCCACAGGTAAACTAACCCAGTGGATGGGTCTGCGCTGGATTTGCAAAGATTTATGGTGAACCCTAAAGAGGTGAGGAGGGTCTGACTGAAGACGAGATCCTTGAGGAGCTTTGATTGACGTGGCTTGGATGAAGCAGTCATCCAGATAGGGGTAAATCTGGATCCCTCTTGTTATGCAGAAGGTGATCACAGGAGCTAAACACCTTGTGAAGACCCAGGGAGAAGTAGACGAGCCAAAGGGCAATACAGAGGATTGATAGCGACTGGTACCTGCCCTGAAGTGAAGAAAACTTCTGCGGGACTCCTCTGTGGGAATGTGCAAGTAAACATCTTTTACATCCAAGGTGACCATTAAGGCCTGAGGGGGCTCTCACAGGGAAAAGTTTTTGAAGAGTCCAAATTTTGAATTTTCGTACCAGCAGCGACTGAGGGTGTAGAGGTCTAGGACAGGGCGCCAAGAGCCTTCCTTTCTAGGAACCAGGAATAGCCTGGAGTAGAAACCTTTCCTTATTTGATGATCTGGTACTGGTTCCACTGAGCTCTGTGAGCACAGATTGTGAATCTGAGAAAGAGCCTCTGCTCTTAGATTTTGCAGAATATCTGGGTAACCTGAGCATGTTAATGGCTCTTTGAAAGTGAGCTTGTAACTGTCTGAGATAATCTTCAGAACCCACTTGTCTGAAGTAATGAGGGACCAGTTTTTTTTAACAGGGATAGCCTTCCTATCTTTTCTGGAGAGTGGGGGGTGGGGGCAGGGTAGGGGAAAAAGCCATTGCTGCTCTCTGCCGGGGTCCTGTGGCCTAGAACTCCACTACCTGGGGTTCTGGAGGACAACTGTGTAGGCCTTTGTGACTGCTACTGCCTTTGAGGCTTTTCCCTCCAAGGCTTCCTCTGGCCACATTTTGATTGAGAGGGAAAGGACCAGTGTTTATTGGGGAAATTCCTACTAAAGAAACAAAGGTGGTGGAAAGTAACTGCGCACAAAGCACAAAAATTGAGAAAAAAACTCAGTCAGGCACACTGGTGACCATGAAAGTCTAAAAATCCACGAACTACCAAAGTAAAACACAAGTTCTTTAATGTTCCAATACACCACACAGATTCCTACTAAACCCAAGAGGCTTAACTTGGAGGAAGACCTTGACAGTTCGCAGAAATTTCACTATCTTCCATCTTTTTTTAGCACAACTCCAGCTTTTGGCCCAAAACTAATGACCTTACCCAGGAAGGAGTGAATCTAGAAGTTTGGATTCGACATGGTCTGTTCCCTAAGCCAAGCATGTCTTGCAATGACGGAGCCAAATACAGCAGCTTGGTTAGAGGCCTCCATAGCATGACAGCCAGATTGTAGATTGCCTAGCTACCTGGCAGCTGGAATGGCAAAGGTCCAATAATTCTATGGAAATGTTATTGTCCTCCCAGGAGGACTTTTTTTTTTTTAAATACCAAACCTATTAAGGGCCCTGCTTTCCTTGTCAATAGGTGAAAGATTCTTGCAAGAGCTGACTTTTGCTCCTTTGGTACCTGGAGTGACAACCTCCGGGTCAGCAGAGATGTTTTTGAAGAGGTATTTATGCAAGTCCAGCACCCTGTAAAACTTGTCTGGTTTTTGAGGGGCTATCTGTACGGTCTGGATTCAGGGAACAGTCCATTAAAACATTCTCTACCACCTCCAATACAGGAGGAATAGCCAAAGCTCCCCAATTCTCTTTTTTGATTGTGAGTATTCCTGTGCCTCCCATTGGAAATATTCCCTCATGGTATTGAGTGTTTCCCGAAAAGTGAGGTCTTAAGGGTGAAGCTGATAGTACATTCTCCTCAGAATCTGAATCCTCAAAGGAAGTAAGGTAGGGTCCTTCCTCAAAGGCAGAACCCTCGAGGTCAGAATACTCAGCTGAATCAGGAGCTTCAGAGAAAACTTCAGGAGTAGGATTCCTCTTCCTTGGGGAAGACTCCAGAGGGGGTTGCCTAGCTCTGACTAAGGAGATGAGGTCCTCGGCTAACTTGACCAGGTGTTGCTCACAACCTGAGTGGGAGCCGGTAGGCCTCGACATAGAATCACAGGTAGAACCCTTCTTAGAAAAAGCTTTAGCCTTGGGCCTAAGTACATACGCCACCTTGACGCCAGTCTGTCTGTAATGCATACAGCTTATTTTATACTAGCTGTGTCAAAACACACAGCAGTTATGTTCCAGGTTTTTTGATGCAGACTTCAGTTATTTTCATAAAACAGTAGATTTTTTTTTTCACTGAAGCTGAATTAAATATGTTTTTAAATGAAAAACAGAATACTGTTTACAATTTAACTAGAGAAGAGTGGTTAGCATTGTTAAATGACTAAAAATGAACAGCTGGTTTTTAAATCTGCTGACAAGGGAAATAAACTAGTTGTGATGCATATATCTCAGTATATGAAAATGTGCCATGAACATTTGGATGACAATTCAGTTTATTCAAGGGTAGACATGAGTCATTTAGGAGCCTTAGCTGAATTTAAATCTTTACTTAAAGGTGTTAGGTTAGTACTGCGGTGGTGGCGCTGCTGTAGCGTTGTCACCTCACAGTTAGACATTGCCCATTCGATTCTCAGTTAGAGCGTCTTCTGTGTGGCCACATGCGTGAATGGGCCTTCCTTTGTTGAAGGTTGTGCCTTAGGCCCGGCAATGCAGCACGTAAAAATCTACTTCCAATCATTAGGGGACCGGAGTTCCACTGTGGCGACCCCTAACCGGGAAAAAGCGAAAGACACAAACAAACTTAAAGGTGTTAGGTTATTTAACTGCTGATGATGTTCAGAAGAAGCTAACTATGTACAGTCATAGTATTGCCACATTCTGCTGTTTACCTAAAATTCACAAATATATACAGGCCCCTCCGGGGCACCCTATTGTTTCAGGTAGAAATTATTTCACTTACAATTTGGGACAATTGCTGCATTTCCTGCTGCTACCCAAGGTAGTTTTATTACCTGCTTATGTTAAAGATATTTTTGATTTTTTTAAGCAAGTTAAGGACAGTACAATGGACTAATAAGACGTATTGGGTGACTCTAGATGCGAAAAGTTTATATACTAACATTAAACACTGCCATGGCCTCGTGGCAATTAGATTCTTCATGGGGGAGTCACCCACTACAGAATATATTGCAGATTTAGTACATTTTTGTTTGAAGAATAATTGAGTGTGATAACCAGGTTTATCATCAGAAATGTGGAACAGCTATGGGGGCGGCTTTTGCCCTCTCATATGCTAATTTAACCATGGGCTTATTTGAAGTTGAATATATTTATAGGAAAAGATTGTCAATATGTTAAATGTTGTTTTACATTTATTGATGATTTAATTTTTTTTATGTGAAGAAGGGGAACAGGAAGTGCTTAATTTTTTGGATGGATTACAAATAAACAGATTTAATTTTACATTTGACGGCATCCAAACAGGAAAGAAGTTGTCCTTTTTGGATGCAGATTTTTTACTTAAGGAAGATGGTGTATTGCCCACAAAAATACATAGGACATTTCAGGGGGACATATAATATTTGAAAGCAACAAGTTGTCATCCTGGGCATACGATTGATGCCTTACCTTATGGTGAATGCATACGTCTTTATATACTATGCAGTGATAAACAAGATTTTTTTATGGGAGATAGATTATACTTTTGAGATGTTTAAAAAGCATGGGTATGGCGAAGATATAATTGCTAAGGCATGGTCTAGATTCAATAAAGAAAATATAGGAAACGACAATAGAAAATGGAAGGGAGTTTCCAAATTAAGTAACAATGTTGAATCTGGTTGTGAAATGTATTTTGTAACCACATACAGTGGGTTCAGTAATAATTTTTATGAGATAGTACAAACACAGTGGCAACTATCAAATTTAAAGTGTGAAAGTTCATGGATGCCTAATAAACTTGTTGCTTCATATAGAGTGGGCAGGAATATTAAGAGTTTTTTTGGTGAAATCTAAGTTTTGCAGACCCAAGGAGGTCTTATAGAAGTCATTAAGAATAGAAGGGACAGTAGGATGTGGCAAATGTAAGGCATGTAAATCTATTGCGCCTTATTTTGGACTCAAATGGTCGAAGATTTGAAGTTCGTGGGAATTATAGGTGTGATACTGAGGGCATTATTTATGCCCTCAGATGTCCTTGCAATAGGTTTTATGTTGGGGGGGGGGTCCCAAAGAGCTTTTAAAATAAGGCTATTAGAATATGTTTGTGATATATTAAATAAAAAGGAACAGAGTTCAGTGGCACACTTTTTGGAAGCACATGATAGTTCTGTTCATGGTTTTCAAGCCACAGTTTTAGAAAAAAGTAGAGTTTGTTTTTTGGGGGGGGGGGGCATCAGCAAGAATAAACTTCTTTATAAAGAAGTAGTGTATATATTAAAGTTTGATACTTTGTTTCCAAAGGGTATGAATGTTGATTTTAACTGGCATGTATTACTTTAAATGCTTTTTAAGTTTCATGGTATCAACTGATGACTTTCTTTGTCTATTTAGTAGTGTACATAAAACAAGTGTGTGATGTGAAGTAATTGTGTACTCCAAAGGCGGCAGTGTATGCAGAGACGTCAGAGAGGAATACATTTTATTCATTGGGTTCCTAGTCTTAGTTCTTCGTTATATTTGCTGCTGCTGTTTTTGCAGTGTGTAAAGAGTGTCTAGCCACCTGGCAGATGGAATGGCAAAGGTCCAACAATTCTTTGGAAATGTTCATGTCCTCCCAGGAGGAAATTTTTTTTTTTATATACCAAACCTATCAAGGGCCCTGCTTTCCTTGTCAATAGGTAAAGGATTCTTACAAGAGCTGACTTTTGCTCCTTTGGGACCTGGAGTGACAACCGCTGGGTCAGCAAAGAAGTTTTTGAAGAGGTATTTATGCAAGTCCAGCACCCTGTAAAACTTGTCTGGTTTTTGAGGCTGTCTGTACAGTATAGATTCAGGGAAGAGTCCATTAAAACATCCTCTACCACCTCCAATACAGGAGGAATAGCCAAGTCTCCCTAATTCTATTTTTTGATTTTGGGTATTCCTGTGCCTCCCATTGGAAATGTTCCCTCATGGTATTGAGTGTTTTCCCAAATGTGAGGTCTTAAGGAGGTGAAGCTGATAGCAGATTCTCCCCAGAATCTGAATCCGCAAAGGAAGTACAATAGGGTCCTTTCTCAAAGACAGAACCCTCGTGGTCGGAATACACAGCTGAATCAGGAGGTTCAGAGAAAACTTCAGGAGTAGGATTACTCTTCCTTGGGAAAGACTCCAGAGGGGCAGCCTAGCTCTGACTAAGGAGATGAGGCCCTTGGCTAACTTGACCAGGTGATGCTCACAATCTGCTAAGTGGGAGCCAGTAGGCCTAGGGATAGATTCACAGTAGAACCCTTCTTAGAAAAAGCTTTAGCTTTGGGCCTAAGTACATCTGCCACCTTGACGCCAGTCTCTCTCTAAGGTAGAACAGATGCAGGCTGACACCTCCAAGGAATGTCGCAGGTACAAGATCGGTCGTCAGAAGCAGAGGTCTGCTGAGCAACTCCAGACCCAACTGATGAACTGAAAGCTAAGGCTAGTGCAGATGTTGAGGGACCTGATAAAATAAAGTAAAATAAATGCTGGACTCCTTAAGGGTTTTGACACAGGCCTGAACCACCACCTCGGTCACAGAAGGGGGCTACGAAAGCGATAATGAGCCTTCCTCAGTGATAACAAGCCTTGGGGAACTAGCCAACTGTGAATGGTTATCGTCAAAGACCCTAAACCTGGATCTTTTTGGTCTTTCCTACGCTTAGGGGACTCAACCTCAGGACAACTGTCAGACTGCAAACTAAGATGCCTAGCTAAGATTTCGGCCCTACACCTGGTAGTCCTAGAATTCAAACGGGCACAAAAGTGACAACTAAGGACATTGTGATCTATGCCTACACAGGCAACATGCAAAGTATGAAAGTCTCGGTGTGGGATTTGCTTACCACAGCTTAGTTAATTGCTAACTTTATCTGATATGAATTAAACCAAGAAAGTGTTCCCGAACGGGTACTTAGCTTTAGAAGACCTCTCTCTGGTGCAAACCAAGTGATGCACTGTAACACTGCTTCGGGCTCCAAGAGCAATAACAACAGCTGGCTAGCCGGGTGGCAGAAAGCAGTCAATTTGCCTGAGGCAGATTAGCTTGGACTTGGGTTTCAGGGTGGGGTGGAGGAACAGGTGCGGACAGTATAGGGCATAGAGGCAAGGGCGGGTCAAGCTGTTTGGGGATTGGTTTGAAAAGGCAAGGAACACAGGAAACCTGTCTTTTCCATTTCAACCTTGCCAGCTTCAGCTTCCTTTTAACAGCATGGGTGTTCTTCGTAAACGAGGAAGGCCTTACCTGTATCCTAGGATGCATGGAGGGGAACTTCAAATTTTCAAGTAGTCTCCTTGACTGGATCGTTTTTCTATGCAATGTTGAAAAATTTCTGCCTATTACTTGGGGTCGGTTTAGTTATTTAATTTTATGTTTATGAATAGACCACGCATTGTATAAAGTTTGATTAGTTTTAGCGAAGTTAAGGTAATGGGAAAAGATAGGATACTGCCACTTTTATAGCAGATTTATTATTTTCCTGGTGTACAAGTTTTACAATAATCTCCCATGGCAGATAATCATGCAGCTGTGTAGCTGGCTGTTAGGGGGTTGCTCTCATTGTTAGTATTCTAGTTTGTGTCATACTCATGGAAAAGATGGGGGTATGGGTATCGTGAGAACTACTTAGTGATGGCATGCAACAGGAGCTACTGAATTACTATGTTTAAGAGTGCAAGGCCTAGGCACCTTATTTTTTTGAGTTCAGACAATAGTGTTGAGTAGCTGTCTGTAAAGCATTAAGCCTCAATGCAAGGTGTTCTTTGTTGATAGTTTTAATGCCCTTTTAAGTTTCAAAAATTTGCGGCTTTGTCTTGGAAAATGTGGCGTCTCACAACACTGCCCCCGTAAACGTGAGTTTGACAGTATCTACTCAAAGTGTTATGGCAGTGAAGAAAGTGGCCTTAACAGTTCAAAAGAATATTGGAAAGCATATAGTTTCTTACTAAACCAGCTACAAAGCTGTCCATTGGTAATGGTACAACATGGGGGGGGGGGGGGTTCTTCTCCTGTCGGAACTTGTACTAAGCATCTAAAGCTCAAAGTGGCCATTAACTAAGCTTTACTGCTGCATTGTAAACCTTGTTAGTTTGCTCCTTAAATACCTTGATAGTGAATTGGCACTTACCCACTTGGACTTTAGAAATGGAGTCAGAGAGCTGCCCCCTCACGAGTGACCCTTCGTTCTGTTTATAGCCATGCGGTAGTTTGCATTACTGTACTGTTAGTTAAGATGGTTTTACTTAATTTAATCAAGGGTTGTAACTGTGTGACTAAGTTATTTAACAGTTCTTGGTTAATTCGTTTTAATTAGAGGGTAATTCTAACAACATGACTGTGTCGTTCTAAAGCGTACCAGAATGAAGTATGATGCAACTGTAAAATTCAGTTCATGGTTAGCTCTTCGACAGCAGGCCTGTTTGAAGGCTTTGAGGCCGATTCCTTAACTGGCTGTCATTTGTGTGGGTTGAAAGAGTATTACTCTGTGCTGCAGTGTTTCTCACACACATGGGTCTGGGCCCAGTATCGAGTTTCTTGTTTTAATGGCTGCCGGCTGTTCACTTAGCTGTTATTTGCATTCATGTATGTGCAACAGGGGCAGTACTATAACATGTGGATTTTAATAAGAATCAAGATTTGGGGCAGGAAACACAAGAGGGTTAAGGTGGGAGCTGTAATTCAGGTGGTCTGGACCGGAATTCCCTTCATCTTGTTTGGTTGTTGCGTGACCTTTAAAGTAGATGTTTTTTAAAGCCTGTGAACAGAGGCCTGCGAGCAGGCACGTGGTTGGTCTGATGAGCTGGGGTTGTGACATACCTCTCAGCAGTACAGAGTTTTGTACAATGTCCAGATTTTTTTGCTTTTTCACATAAAATTCTGTTTTCCTGGAAATCACTGGCAAATAATTGAGGTTTGCAGGCAGGAAATAATGACAGACAACTGAGTTTCAGACTTCATTCCCTTCAGATAATACATGCCAATGTAAACCTGGTATTTTCAACTTTTAGCTTTAAAGGCAGTACTGAAAAAGTGCCCCTACTGGGCCTCCATTCTGATAATACATACAAAGGTAAACCAGTTATTTTACCAATGTCTTAGCTTTAAAGGCATTTTTTGGAAAAGTGTCCCTTATTGGGCCTTGTCACTCCCTCCCAACATTTATGGCTTTGCCCACTGGGTTCTAGCCCAGCTAACTCCAACTTTAAATCATGGAGGGGTGAAGTCAAAAATAACACACAATTGAGTTTCAGACTTGATATCCTTCTGACATGCATGCTAATGCAAACCTGTTATTTTGGCAACTGCAACTATAAAAGCAGTACTGAAACGTCCCCCCCCCATGATTTATGGCTTTGTCCAGATGATATATTCTAAGTGGTGAGAGGTATGGGCTGTGGGGAAGCCACAGTGGGGGCCTTATCATGGTATTATGAGTGTAGCTTCACAGGCTAAGGGGATGAGGGAAGCCAGGAGTGGTATTAATCCACACAATTTTATAGAACAAGTGTGCAATACTGTTAGGGTAAGTTGTTAATAAAAAATTTCTTCTTCTGTTTATGGACTAGATGGATCAGCAAATGCAACCCCAATTACAGTCTATGATAAGACAAAGGGAAAAATTGGTGGGAGGAATTTTATCAACAGTCAATGGGCTCAGGACAACCACAGACTCTTACTGCAAGGTAAGTTCAACCGGCGAGTAATATACTTCCGGACCCACCAAGCCGGACCCAGTACTAGGTGTAAAGTGCTTGGTATTAACAAAGGAAAATATGATGGAAGTGACAGGAAGGATGGGAAACTATGGAAGCACAAAGAGAAGCATTTTAAGAACCTTAAAAGGGATAAAGGAAAGTTGTGTAAAATCTTACCATAACCATAGATGTCCTTCTCTTCCATGTTGCAGTATTCTAGCTGTGGGTTTAACTTTCTTCCTCTCCAGTTTGTCCGGCCAGGCTTCCAAAAATGTTTCAGTCCCTCTTGGTGCGTCGGACGTCTGACGTGGCTGTAGGAACATGGGCCATAAAAGTGACGTCTGCATGCACCAGCCCACAGAACATAGTAAAAGCCCCAGTCGGAGCCAGTCCTGTAAGGGCATAGCCTGTCCAATATCACCCGGGAGAGCAAGTGGAGTCATACAAGTGCGGAAGGTGGGTGGGAAGGAATACTGCAATATGAAGAGAAGGACATTTATGGTTATGGTAAGATTTTACACAACTTTCCTATGTCCTTCAATTCCAATGTTGCATTATTCTACTTGTGGGTGAGTGCAAAAGCTCACTTAGAATTGAGAGGTGGCCTAGATGAAGTTAACAGGAATCCGTGTAGGATAGCCCTGGCAAACCCCATTCTGGTTCTGCAGATATGGTCCAGTTTGTAGTGTTTGGTGAAGGTGTGAACTGAGGACCAAGCGGCTGCCTCAAGTATGGAGTTAGTGTCCAACCCTTTAAAGAAGGCTCCAGAAGAGGCCATTGCTCTGGTGGAGTGGGCCTTGACATTGCCCTGCAAGGTCTTACCATGGTGTAGGTAGCAGAAGGAAATGGCCTGGGAGATCCAGACTGAAATGATCTGTTTGCTCACAGCTTTCCCAAGGCCCTGGGGAGGAAGGGGACAAACAGCTGGTCTGATTTCCTAAAGGGCTTGGTTTTATGAAGATAAAACCTAAGTTGTCTGTGGACATCTAGAGAATGTAGCACTCTCTCACTATCCCCATGTGGATTAGGGAAGAAGGTGGGCAGGTGGATAGGCTGGTTCACGGATAGGTCACTCACTACTTGGAGATAGAATGACAGGTTAGTCCTGAGGGTCACCCTGTTCAGGTGGAAGATTAGGAAAGGTGGTGTAGCTGTAAGAGCTTGCAATTCTGAAACCCTTCTGGCGGAAGTCAGAGCTGCCAGCAAAACAGTTTTCCATGTGCAAAATGTTAAGGTGGCCTTGTCTGTTGGCTCAAAAGGGGCTAGAGTGAGTTTTTTTAGAACACAGTTTAGGTCCCAGGGAGGGGGAGATGGTTTCCTGGGTGTTCTTAAGTGTAATGCACCTTTGAGGAAAAGTTTGTAAGGGAGTCCAGATGCAATGGGTGGATCCAGGGGGAGGCAGGCAGGCAGAGATAGCAGACAGGAGTGCCTTCAGAGATGAATAAGACAACCCTGTCTGCATGAGTTCACATAGGTATGACAGGATGAGACACGTATCACTTTCCAGCGGGTCCAACTGTCTTTTGTGACACCAAATAGAAAAACCTTTCCATTTAGAGAGATAGGATTTCCTTCTGTTGGGTTTCCTGGCCTTCTGCAGGACAGTGAGCACGTCCTCGTTATATAGGTGTCTGAAAGGGATCAGAATTCTATCAGCCACAGGGTGAGATGCATGGATTGCCACTTGGGTGCATGTCAGCAGGTCCACTGAAGGGGGTAACTTGTGGTGATTGCCCTTGGACAGGTGAAGAAGAGGAGGGAACCAGTGCTGTCTTGTCCAGTAGGGAGTCACCAGCAAGATTTTGGGAGAGTCCTGCTGAATCTTCAGCAAGACCATTTGTATCAATGGGAAGGGGTGAATGCATACAGGAATTTCCCCTTCCAGGTTATCGAGAAGGCATCTGTTGCTAATGCCTTGGGGGTCTGGTGTCCTTGTGCAGTAGCCAGGAAGCTGCCTGTTTATGGAGGAGGTGAACAGGTCTATTTGTGGAATACCCCATCTGTGGACCATAGTCAAGAAAACATCTCTGCAAAATGCATTTGTGGTTGTTTGAAATGGTCCTGCTTAGGTAATCTGCCTGGGAGTTGTGCATGGATGGGATATAGGCTGCCTGAAGGGTGATCCCCTGTGAGGTAGCCAGTTCTCACGTCCGCAGAGCTAGTCTGCATAGAAGGTAGGATTTGGTCCCTCTCCTTGCTTGTTCAGATACAACAGGACTGTGGTGTTGTCTGTGAATATATTTAGAGGGCCCTGCTCTAGGTAGGGCTGGAAAGCCTATAGAGCAAGGAGGATGGCTCTCATTTCTCTCACGTTTATGTGATCTTGTTTGTGTCCATCTGTCTACAAACCTTGTACTTTCTTTTTTCCCCAGAGTTGCTCCCCAGCCCAGGTCTGAGGCATCTGTGTACATGGTCTGGGAAGGAGAGGGTGTTTGCAGAGGCAGTCCTGGGTTTGGGGCTACCTGAGCCACCCACCATCTCAATTCCTGATGCAAGCAGGGGAGCAGTAGGATCCTGAACTCTAGAGGGTGGGAGTGCTGGGTCTACACCGACCGGAGGTACCACTTGATGTTTCCTCATGAGCATCCTTGCTAGGAGCGACATGGGAATAAGTAGCTGCCATGTAACCTAGAAGCCTCATATTGTCTTGCAGTCGATTTTAGAGCAGTAAGAAGGTGGATTTAGAGGGATACCACAATTTTTGCTGGAAGAAAGGTGTTCATGAGGTCTGTCCTGATCCTGCAACCCAGGAAGATAATATCCTGCATGGGGCTGAGTTGGAATTTGGGGAAGCTGATCTGATCTGTAGGACTAACAGAAGGTTATGGGAGTGGCGGAGAAGAGTGGATTAGGAGGTTGTCTAGGTAAGATAACTGAATTCCCTCTTCCCTGCAGTAGGCGATGACTGGAGCCAGGCATTTTGTAAATATCCTTGGGGCAGTAGAAAGCCCAAAGGGCAAGGCAGAAAATTGAAAGTGAGATGAGCCTGCAAGGCATCTCAGGTATTTCATGAAGGTGGGGTTTATAGGTATGTGAACGTAAGCATCCTTTATGTCCAGGGTTGCCATGAAACCCTGTGGAAGGATGAGTGGAAAGAGAAGGTAGGGTGAGCATTCTGAAAGTAGGAACTTTTAGGAAGTGGTGGAGGAGTGAGAGGTCCAGAATTGGCCTCCACGGCCTCTCTTTTCTGGGTAACAAAAAGATTCCAGAGTAGAATCCTTTTCTTTTTGCTTGTGCAGGAACCGGTTCTATGGTGCTCTGTAGTAGCAGGGTTTGCAAAACCTGATGGAGGGATAGTTGACTGGGAGGGGGCTATAGTATGTCCAGTCTTGGAGGAGGGGTGATCCAGGACATGAAGCAGCCATACTGTACGATGGACAGAACCCATTTGTCTGTGGTAATGAGCGACCATGCAGGGAGACAGTGAGAGACTAGCAGAAACGGAAATGGATGGGTGGGGGTTAAATGTTTGGCAGGCAGACACTACCTGCCTATCAGGAAAGGGGGGCCTTTGGCTGGAAGACCGAGAAGGCCTAGCCTCAGGAGGCAGGGTTTTTTCTAAACTGAGGAGCTGCAGGCCTGGAGGTTTTTCTGATAAACTGGGTCTTTGCCGGGTCGTTCCTCTGGAACTTGGGAATAGGCGAGACCAGAATATGTTTAAGGTCCTGTAATTCTTTTCCTTTCTGTTGTAAGGATTTGAACAGGTCAGTCACTTTTGCACCGAAAAGGGCAGAGTGATCCAAAGGTGCATCCAGGAGTTTGGCCCTGAAGTCCTCTGGAAGAGGCTGTAGTCGCAGCTATGAGCATCTCCTTAATACTGAAGCTGATGCAGCTGACCTGGCTGAGGCTTCAGCTGCATCCTAACTGCATCTGAAGGAGTGTCTATTCACTTGGGAGATGAGTGCGATCAGTGAAGACAAGGAGACTTTGGCTGCCCACTCAGGGATGTCATCTAAATCTTTAGTGGCTTTGTCCAGCAGAGCTAAGGAGTATTTGGTCATATGAGTCTGGCAGTTGGTGGCACTAAATGAGAGGGTAGCAGAAGTATAAATGGAAATCACCTTGGGCATTAAGGATGGATTGGTCCTCAGAGATAACCTGTCTGCATGAAAGATGATGAAAGGCTCCACTGCCATAAGGGCCTATATAGATCAGACATCCTTCTAGCTGAAGTGATTGCTAAAAGGTAGGCTGTTTTCCAAGACAGAAATTTTAAGTCTGCAGTAGCAGCTGGCTCGAAAGGAGGTAGAGTGAGCTTTTCCAAAACAAAGTTAAGGTCCCAGAGGCATGGGTAGGAGCTTTCCTGGGTGGTCTCAAGTTGTTTGCCCCTCTGAGATGCTGCAAATCCAAGAAACAAGTGCCAGGGAACGTTGATACACGATTCAGATAGTTTATTCCACAGAAGTTAAAAATCACAAAGAGTGTTCAGACCAGCAGTGTACTGTGTTAACGCTCTTAACATCAACACTTCAAATATGTGTTTTCGTCCTCACACATAGGACTTCATCAGACAATATGCTTCAATTCAAACACCTTTAAATAGAAAATGAATTGAATATAATTAAATTAATTATCCACAGAACTTTCTCTATTAGTTCAAACAAACCAATCATTATACATAATTCATGAATATTAATGCCTATCGTGTTAAAGTGCAGCAGTGCTTCATATTTTAAAATTATGTTTTAAAATATTCCTTTATTATCTAATCATTGTTAAAAACTAACATGAATTTAATATTTCAAATAGTTGAATACAATTTTCAAATATAAAATAAATATATATGCAATAAATAAATACTTGATTAAAATACATTCAAACTTTAAAATTTCCTGTTATGCTTGGGAACTGGCTTTGTGTGTGTGGTAAATAGTTCCATCTAGTGTCCATATCCAGAATTACACTACAATTTATTAGCTCTTATTTTAAGTAAAGGAGAAATTGTTAGAAAGTCATTAATCCCTGGTTTAGTGTTGGAATCTAGGTTGACCTGCCACCACAATTCCCTACTTTCCAAAATTTCCTCCCATAGGCCACCCCTAATATCTGGCTTAATTTGATCCAACACATAAAATTCAAACTTGTATTCAGAACATGTCATGGTATGTTTGTATAGTGCATTAGTGTTTTTAGCTTTCAGAATGTCATAATTATGTTCATATATTCTTCGTTTTAAACATCTTTCTGTTTTACCCACGTAAAACGACTGACATTTCTGACAAATAGCTATATAAACGACCCCTTTGCTCTCACAATTGTAATAGTTCCTACTTTTTAACCATCTCTTTCTGCTTTCTATATATATTTCCTCCTTATTCATAATATATGGGCATTGTTGGCATCTGCCACATTTATATGTCCCAATCCTCTGTATTTCCTTTACTTAATTTCCCACTACTCCTTTCTAGTATCTTACCTATATTTGATGAATTTTTATAAACTATTTTTGGTTCCATTCTAGATATTTCCTCTATATCAGTTAAGGAATTGAATTTACTCCATTCCTTATTAAAAATCTCTCTTAATTTAAAGTTATGATTATTATATTCTACTACCAAACTTCTCCTGTAGGTATCTTGTTCATTTTTCTTTTTCCTACTTTCAGCAGGGATTTTACCCATTTCAGGATTATCATTCCCCTTACCAAGTATTGGTTTAAATCTGTCCAACCTTCCACCCTCTACTTCTTTACTTAACTTCTCTACAAAATCCTTTGGGTATCCACGTTCTATAAACATATTAGTTAGGGTCCTGCATTCATCTTTGAAATCCAAATCATTTGATGTAATTCTTGAACCCCTTACAAATTGTCCTTTGACAATGTTTTTCTTGCTGTGTAAGGGGTGGGCGCTGTCATAATGCAAAAATGAATTCACATATGTATCCTTTCTGAATACCTTACTCTCGAATTTACCTGCCCTTTTATATATTTCTATATCCAAATATTTCAATGAGTCAGTACTAATAGTGTGTGTGAACTTCAAAAACTTAGTAGTTTGGTTGATATATTCCATAAACTCTAGAAATCTTGATTGACTACCTATCCAAAAGATGACAATATCGTCCAAAAATCTATGGTATATTGTCCATGATTCCTTGAACCTGCAATTGATGATGTACTGCTCTTCCCATTTGGACAAGACGATACTGGCATATGTGGGGGCACAAGCCGCCCCCATAGATACTCCCATCTTCTGCTGGTAATATTCACCATTGAACATAATAAAATTATATTTTAAAACTGTATCCATGAGTATCACACTTGCTATCTTATCATCCAAACTCAGATTTTCATCACTGAACACAGTCTCCTCAAAATTAACCATCCCCTCAGAGTGTGGTATACATCCAAACAAGTCAATGACGTCTATAGTAATGAACAAAATGTCAATGAGGAAATATATATAGAAAGCAGAAAGAGATGGTTAAAAAGTAGGAACTATTACAATTGTGAGAGCAAAGGGGTCGTTAATATAGCTATTTGTCAGAAATATCAGTCGTTTTACGTGGGTAAAACGGAAAGATGTTTAAAACGAAGAATATATGAACATAATTATGACATTCTGAAAGCTAAAAACACTAATGCACTATACAAACATACCATGACATGTTCTGAATACAAGTTTGAATTTTATGTGTTGGATCAAATTAAGCCAGATATTAGGGGTGGCCTATGGGAGGAAATTTTGGAAAGTAGGGAATTGTGGTGGCAGGTCAACCTAGATTCCAACACTAAACCAGGGATTAATGACTTTCTAACAATTTCTCCTTTACTTAAAATAAGAGCTAATAAATTGTAGTGTAATTCTGGATATGGACACTAGATGGAACTATTTACCACACACACAAAGCCAGTTCCCAAGCATAACATAGGAAATTTTAAAGTTTGAATGTATTTTAATCAAGTATTTATTTATTTATTGCATATATATTTATTTTATATTTGAAAATTGTATTCAACTATTTGAAATATTAAATTCATGTTAGTTTTTAACAATGATTAGATAATAAAGGAATATTTTAAAACATAATTTTAAAATATGAAGCACTGCTGCACTTTAACACGATAGGCATTAATATTCATGAATTATGTATAATGATTGGTTTTGTTTGAACTAATAGAGAAAGTTCTGTGGATAATTAATTTAATTATATTCAATTCATTTTCTATTTAAAGGTGTTTGAATTGAAGCATATTGTCTGATGAAGTCCTATGTGTGAGGACGAAAACACATATTTGAAGTGTTGATGTTAAGAGCGTTAACACAGTACACTGCTGGTCTGAACACTCTTTGTGATTTTTAACTTCTGTGGAATAAACTATCTGAACCGTGTATCAACGTTCCCTGGCACTTGTTTCTTGGATTTGCAGTTTTTTGAAGTGCTACTACACTTTTTTGGTTCGTGGTGAAGAGGAGGTGGGGCCGTTTGATTCCAGTGTTCAGGCAGGATGAGTTCTGAAGCGCAAGAGGAAGCAGGACAAGCCAGGAGGCTTATCGGACAGCTAACAGAACTAATAGACTTGCTTACACCTCTATGAGCCAGTCTTGTCACCGGAAGCAAGCGTTTGGTTGATCGAGGGGAGGGAGCTGAAGAGCTAGATGAACCCAGAGGGAAAAGGAAGAGGGAGCTTATCGACGAACTTAATGGAGCCGGCGACCTTCACAATGGGACTTGTTTTAACCCTAATGACACCCCTGGGATTCTCCTTGATAGATCGACCGAAGAGGAGCTAAGGAATGTGAACAGACAGGATATGGGTGCTATACCCAAAAGGAATGCAAACCCATCGATCAGTTTGCAAGGCACTGTTGGTTTGCAAAGTACTGTTGCATTTAACAAAAAAACTACAGTTGAATGGCTCAAGCGAGACATTCATTTTAGAGTTAATACAAGTAAAAATGAAGGATTAAATGATGGTGAGTCCTACGCTATGAAAATTGATTGACTTAATAGTTTGTTGACTAAACACAGAACTTTAAGTATAGAAAATGCCTATCTGAGGGAATGTTTAAACAGGGAAATAGTCCCTAAAGGTTTAAGGGTATACAAATACCCTAATAATGTGCAGATTGGTTCTCATTTTCATGAATGTTTAATAAATGTTTTTAATAATTGTGGGCTAGAAGTTATGAAGTTAATCACTGAAGAGAATGATAATAAGCAAAGGGAACTGGGGAAGGACATTGAAATTTTGGACACTTGCATTACTACTGATTTAATACATGGTATTAAAGAGGAAAGAGACAAATATTTCCAAATGAGAAAAGATATAGATACGAAGTGTGAGGAGGTGATCCAGCGTAAGTTGGGTAAATTACATAGGGATGTCAACGAATATGAAAATCAAATACGTTACCCTAAACCAGTTTATCAAGGTAATAAAATTAATAGCTTTAAAGGGACAAGGAAAGTACAGTTTTGTACCTACCATAAATGTAGATGTCCGAGAGGTATGCATCTGCAGTCCTAACAAATGGGTTGTCCTGGCCTCAGGCAGCCCTTCGGTCGGCCGGATTCCAAAGTCTGGGTCTGGCCTCGGCTGATGTCGCACTTCACCCGACGTCATAGCTGCAGTTCAGCGGGTATAAAGGCATCAGCCGACGCCATTTTCCTCAGTGTTTCTTGCCCCAGATGCCAGGTGCCCTCTAGGAAGGCTAAATTTGGATAAATGCAAATGTTTCCAAACAATAGAGAGCAAATAGAAATAAACATGTAAATACATATATACAAACAAATACACCATAATAGATTCCCCCAGCTAGCTACAAGATGGGCAAATACCCTAGGAGTACCCCAGAGGGGAAGGAGGGTGGGTAATCCTGACTGCAGATGCATACCTCTCGGACATCTACATTTATGGTAGGTACAAAACTGTACTATGTCCTTCAAGGATGCATCTGCAGTCCTAACAAATGAGTAGAATACCATAGCCAAACTGGGGGAGGAGGCACTAAGGAGGCACTAATAGTTTATGGTGTAGTTAAGATCCCTTGCAAAACAGCAGTGGCAAAACCTGCTCGGGATCTGGAGTATAAAGGTAGATTATAATGCTTGGCAAATGTATGCACGGAGCTCCAAGTAGCAGCCTCTAAAATGTCTTTGGTAGCCACTCCTCGTAAGAAAGCTGTAGTAGTGGCTGTAGCCCTTGTGGAGTGAGGTCTGATGTTTTCTGGAGTTGCCTTTCCATGAAAAGAGTAACAGAATCTAATGCAATTTCCTATCCATTTTGAGATTGTTTGTTTTGAAATTGCTTTTCCTTCCATTCCTGTTGCGTATGCTACCAGAAGCTGGTCAGTTTTTCTATTGTTCTTGGCTCTGTCCAGGTAGTACCGCAATTGTCTGTGTACATCCAAGGTATGCAGCAAACTTTCCCCCCTGTTCTGCGGGTTGGGGAAGAATGTTGGTAGGTGTATTGCTTGGTTTAATGATACCCTGGAGACCACCTTTGGCATAAAGGTAGGATTAGTTCTCATGGACACTCTATCCTGATGGAAGATAAGGAAGGGCTGTACTGCCATTAATGCCTGTAATTCAGAAACCCTTCTAGCTGAAGTGATTGCAAGCAGGAATGCAGTTTTCCAAGATAAGTACTGTAATTCTGCTGTTGCTGCTGATTCAAAAGGGGGGAGTGTCAACTTTTCTAACACAAAGTTCAAGTCCCATGTAGGCAATGGTGGTTTCCTTGGTGGCTTTACATTTTTAATTCCTCTGAGAAACTGCCTGAGTAGAGGTTGAGAAAAGACTGGAGGATCCATGTTGTATTCTGCTGAAATTGCTGATGCATGAATCTTAATGGAGGAGTAAGACAGACCATTGTGGAAAAGCTCTGCTAAGTATTCCAGGATGTTAGCTATGTTTGCCAATGATGCATCTACTCCTTTTGTTGCACTCCAAATGAGATATCTTTTCCATTTTGCTGAATAAGTTTTCCTTGTTGAGGGTCTGCGAGCCTCCAAGATAATGTCTTTAACCCTTTGAGATAGATCTGGGTTATTTTGCCTTATGTAATGTTCCAAGCAGCTAGCTGCAGTGTTTTCAAGTTTGGATGCAGGATTTTGAAGTTGTTCTGTGTTAGCAGTAGAGGTAGTAGAGGTAGAGGCCATGCGTGTTCCCGGGACATACTCCTCAGTAGCGGGTACCAATGTTGCCTCGGCCAGTCTGGAGCTATCAAGATGATCCTCGGGTGATGATCTTTGATCTTCAGTAGCACTTTGTGCATCAAAGGAAGAGGTGGGAATGCATATGCTGTCAGGTTTTCCCAACTGAAGGATAGGGAGTCCACCTTCCAAGCAAGAGGGTGGTATGTCCTTGTGCAGAATTTTTTCAATTGGTGGTTGTGTGGGGATGCGAACAGGTCTATTTCTGGCAGTCCCCATTTCCTTGTGATGGTTTTGAAGATGTCTGGATGCAGCATCCATTCGTGGGCATCCGTGGTGGTTCTGCTTAAGATGTCTGCTAGTATATTTTCTTTTCCTGGCACAAATATGGCCTGGAGCTGAATGTTGAGGCTCAGGGCCACATTCCAGAGGTCCACTGCCATCCGGCATAGAGGATATGAATGTGTGCCTCCCTGTTTGTTGATATACCACATAACTGTGGTGTTGTCCGTCCTTATCAGCAAATGACCCTGTTGAAGAAATGGTCTGAATGTCTGAATTGCCTGTTTTACTGCCAGCATCTTTTTGATTTACGTGTAGGTTCATCTGGTCGAGTCCATAAGCCTTGTATGCACTTGTCCACCATGTGTGCCCCCCAACCGAGGTCTGAGGCGTCCGTGGTGATAGTCTGGCTTGGGTGAGGCCTGTGGAAGGGCAGTCCTTTGTTCAATTGACAGGCCTGGGCCCACCACTGGAATTCTTGCTTCAGGCATGGAATTATTGGAATTTGGGTTTCTAGGCTGTGCTTGTGCTGAGACCATAAATTCCTCAGGTACCATTGCAACTTCCTCATATGTAGTCTGGCATGTGGAATTAATATTATGCAGGATGCCATGTAACCCAGGGCTTGCAGGATTTTCTTTGCTGTGAGCTGGTTCTGCGTTGTTAATGCCATGAAATAGAGTGGTAGCTGCTTCTGTTTTTCTGCTGTGAGGAATGCCATCTGGTTTGATGTGTCCAGTTCTGCACCCAAGAAGGTTATCCTTTGGGATGGTATCAGCCTTGACTTTTTTGTGTTGACTGTGTATCCCAGGGCTTGCAGCAGGTGAATAACCTTTTTCAAATCCTTTAATTTGTCTTTGCTGTCCGCTTGTAACAGGCAGTCGTCCAGGTATGGATAAATTTGCATTCCCTGAAGCCTGCAATGAGCAATTACTGATGCCAGGCATTTCGTGAACACTCTGGGCGCAGTAGATAAGCCAAAAGGCAATGCTGAGAATTGATAATGCTCTGATCCTGCAAGAAATCTGAGGTATCTTCTGCAATTTGGTCGTATGGGGACGTGCAGGTATGCCTCCTTGAGATCCAGAGTCACCAGCCAAGACTCCTTGCCCAGCATGGGAAGAAGTTGCTGTAGGGTCAGCATTTTGAATCTTGGAACAATGAGATATGTGTTTAGAGCGGACAGGTCGAGGATAGGTCTCCATTGGTTTTCCTTTCTTGGTACTAGGAAAAGCCTTGAATAAAATCCTTGTCCTTGTTCCATAGCCGGTACCTTTTCTATAGCTCTCATCCTTAGTAAGTGGTCTATTTGCTGTAGAGCGTTTGTCCTTTGGTTTGGAGGTAGGTTTGGCATTCCTCTCTTCCTTGGAAGAGTATGGAAGTGAAACCTGTAGCCTTTGTCTATTGTCTGTAAAATCCATTTGTCTCCTGTAATGTAATGCCAATTCACTGAAAATAAGGCTAGTTTTCCGCCTAAGGGTGCTGCCAATTGTTCCCTGGTAGGCGGTTTCAGAACCAAGTTGCTGTGATTGTCCTGTGGAAGTGGTAGTGGCTGGATCTGTGGCAGTAGTTCTCTGGCTGTTAGGCTGCCACTGACGTCCCCTGTAGGCACCTCTGGATTGACCTCTGCCTCTAGGGCGTCTATTTCTGCTTCTCTGTGCTCTGGTGGTGTCTGGAAAGGACCAATTCTTGGAAGGCCAGTTCCTACTAAACCTCGGAGGCTGGACCTGTAAGAAATCCTTGACTGTCTGGACAGATTTAGCTTTTTCTTCCACCTTCTTCAACACTTGCTGTGCAGGGGAACCAAACAAACTGTGCTTTTCCATGGGAGCATCTAGAAGCTTTGACTTTACATGGTCTGGTAAGGATTGCTCTTTTAACCATGCATGCCTTCTGATCACTGTACCAGTCATAGCTGATCTAAAGGAAGCCTCCAGTGCATCATAGCCGCATTTTAAGGAATGATTACTGACCTGCTGAGTGTTATGCACCAAATCCTGAAGGGACTTACGGTCTAAAGGCTCAGGCGAGGACAGTTTTTTAGTGAGCTGATCTAACAGAAATTCCTGATACTGAATCATGTGGAATTGACAGTTTAAGGCCCTAGCGAAAGAGTAGCAGAAGTATAAACTTTTTACCCCATCTCTCAATGCCCTAGATTCTCTTTCAGAGGGAGGGTTTTGGCAGAGGCAGCTGCTACAGCTTTGGGGCCCTGTGAAATAGTTTCAGGATCTGCAATAGGAGCCTTATACAAATGATAATGTGTGTCCGGAACCCTGTAGTATCTGTCGGGTTTAGCAGGGGCCGGAGGCAGTGAGTCAGGGGCAGTACAAGCATCATTAAATGCATCATCCACAACTGTAAGTACTGGAGGAATAGCTAAAAGCCTATGCTGTGGTAAATGTAAAAAGGTCCTAAGCCTTTTCCTAGAGTCTGAAAAATCCTGGCCCTGCCATTGAAATTGTTCCCTCATAGAATGCAAGGTTTCCCCAAAAGAAAATTCCTCAGGAGGAGAGGCAGAAGGTATGGAATCCTCTGCATCAGAGTCCTCATATGGAGGATAAGGGCCTTCTGGAGGATTTGTATTTTCTGAATCATCAGAGGAGTAATCTGAAGAAACTGGCTCAGGGGGCTCTGCTCTAGGCCTCTTCTCTGGAGGTGGGTGAGAGGCCCTGTCAGGGTGAGACTGGGTTCCCCTGATCAAAGAAATGAGATCCTCTGCTAGACTAAGCATTTGAGTACTAGAGCTAGGCCTGTGAGAGGGGGTTTTAGCAGGCACGGCCTTTGAAGATTTAGCTGCTTTAGCCCTGGCAAAAGCCTTGACATGGATGCAGGGGGCCTAGCAGCTCCACGTGGAGGAGTAGATACATCTAAGGGGATAGTATCTGATAAATCCTGAGAAACTGTAAGAGCAGGTGGATTTTCCGTAGCAGATTCAGCCATGCTGGAAGAGGCCTCGGTAGAAGGAGGCATGCTTTCGGCCGAAGGAAGAACCGCGGACTCGGTTTCGGCCGAAACCGAGACACTCGCGGTTGGCTTAACCGCGGTTCCGGCCGAAACCGCAGACCGCGAATGTCGGTCTTTTCCTTACGCTTTTTAGCTAATTGTGAAGTCGGAGTCTCCGACGGCATGATATAAGCAAAAGCGGAGCCGAAAAACTCCTCTGCAAACTCCGACCGACGTCTAAGTGTCCGTCGGTTGGAGGAAGCACAGGCTAGACAAGCTGCTACGTCGTGGTCTGGGCCTAGGCAAGGTAGGCAGTAAGAGTGGAAATCTTTATGAGGTATTTGTTTCCCACAAGTTAAACAGTTATTCACTTTTTCTGACATCGGCTGAGGCAAGAAATAGTCCCCAACGGGGTACTTAGCTTTTTAGAAGTCTTCGGTAGTAGCAATCTCTGGTTCTGACCGACCGGCACTTGCGAACAGCTTCTGCTTCGGGCGCCACGCGGCAAGAAAGACAGAGGAAAATGGCGTCGGCTGATGCCTTTATACCCGCTGAACTGCAGCTATGACATCGGGTGAAGTGCGACATCAGCCGAGGCCAGACCCAGACTTTGGAATCCGGCCGACAGAAGGGCTGCCTGAGGCCAGGACAACCCATTTGTTAGGACTGCAGATGCATCCTTGAAGGACATCAACAAAAGAAAGAATTTTTATCATGAAAATAGACAGGGGTTTAGGGAAGACAATAGGTGGAATGAAGAAAGTTATGATGTAGATTTCCCTCCATTAGGGGGAAGGGGAATATTGCAGGATGGCAACTCTAATTATAGAGAAAAGTTTCAGAACCGGGGGGGGGGGGGGAGAAGAGGGAAGGGGAGATATTTGTAGATACCCCTATTCCAGACCAACATGATTCTAATATAGACAACATTGTGAATGACAAAGTGAAACATACCTATCAGAATTTTACTATTTACAATTTTAGCTGTTTGACACTGAATCCTAACCACTTTTCACTACTCAGTAAAGGATTGAAATATATACCTAACAGTAGAGGTGATTCCACAAGGACAATTTTGGATGTCAAGCTGTTTATGAGGAAAATTAAATTGGAAATTATGGCCTCTAGGGCTGGTTTCAAAAGGGATATGATGGGGGAAAATACCTTAAAGAGAAAAACAACCTACAATCCCCCTCTAATACCCCAACTAAGGAATTTTGAAAACATAATGATTGACTCAGTTAGAAATAAACACAATAAAGGAAGGGTTCATCACAATCTGAGTAAGAAAGAGAATGAGACTTTAAGAGAATTAAGTAGCAATTCCTCATTGAGAGTTATGAAACCAGATAAGGGTGGGGGAATAGTCATAATGGATAGAATCCTATATGAAGGAAAGATGAATTCTATATTGAGACACGACAATAAGTACACAGTGGTATCCTTAAATGAAATTAATGCTGCCTATCACAAAATTGACTGAATTTTACAAGACCTTGTGACAGAGAATATAATAGATGAAAAAACCTTTAAATATTTGGAAGTCAAGAAACCTAAAGTAGCTACCATATTCGGGATACCAAATATCCACAAGAATATGACAAACCCACCCCTCAGACCCATCGTTACAGCTGAGGGTTCCAAAACAGTTCCCCTTGCAAAATTTGTGGATTTTAAAACTAAGCACATTTGGGTCAATAATAAATTGATTCTCAAAAGATTCCTGGGACTTTTTGGGAGAATTAAACCAGGATATGTACAGGGATGACATTTTGTTCATTACTATAGACGTCATTGACTTGTCTGGATGTATACCACACTCTGAGGGGATGGTTAATTTTGAGGAGACTGTGTTCAATGATGAAAATCTGCGTTTGGATGATAAGATAGCAAGTGTGATACTCATGGATACAGTTTTAAAATATAATTTTATTATGTTCAATGGTGAATATTACCAGCAGAAGACGGGAGTATCTATGGGGGCGGCTTGTGCCCCCACATATGCCAATATAGTCTTGTCCAAATGGGAAGAGCAGTACATCATCAATTGCAGGTTCAAGGAATCATAGACAATATACCATAGATTTTTGGACGATATTGTCATCTTTTGGATAGGTAGTCAATCAAGATTTCTAGAGTTTATGGAATATATCAACCAAACTACTAAGTTTTTGAAGTTCGCACACACTATTAGTACTGACTCATTGAAATATTTGGATATAGAAATATATAAAAGGGCAGGTAAATTCGAGAGTAAGGTATTCAGAAAGGATACATACGTGAATTCATTTTTACATTATGACAGCGCCCACCCCTTACACAGCAAGAAAAACATTGTCAAAGGACAATTTGTAAGGGGTTCAAGAATGACATCAAATGATTTGGATTTCAAAGATGAATGCAGGACCCTAACTAATATGTTTATAGAACGTGGATACCCAAAGGATTTTGTAGAGAAGTTAAGTAAAGAAGTAGAGGGTGGAAGGTTGGACAGATTTAAACCAACACTTGGTAAGGGGAATGATAATAATTCTGAAATGGGTAAAATCCCTGCTGAAAGTAGGAAAAAGAAAAATAAACAAGATACCTACAGGAGAAGTTTGGTAGTAGAATATAATAATCCTAACTTTAAATTAAGAGAGATTTTTAATAAGGAATGGAGTAAATTCAGTTCCTTAACTGATAGAGGAAATATCTAGAATGGAACCAAAAATAGTTTATAAAAATTCATCAAATATAGGTAAGATACTAGAAAGGAGTAGTGGGAAAATAAGTAAAGGAAATAAAGGGAGGATTGGGACATATAAATGTGGCAGATGCCAACAATGCCCATATATTATGAATAAGGAGGAAATATATATAGAAAGCAGAAAGAGATGGTTAAAAAGTAGGAACTATTACAATTGTGAGAGCAAAGGGGTCGTTTATATAGCTATTTGTCAGAAATGTCAGTCGTTTTACGTGGGTAAAATGGAAAGATGTTTAAAACGAAGAATATATGAACATAATTATGACATTCTGAAAGCTAAAAACACTAATGCACTATACAAACATACCATGACATGTTCTGAATACAAGTTTGAATTTTATGTGTTGGATCAAATTAAGCCAGATATTAGGGGTGGCCTATGGGAGGAAATTTTGGAAAGTAGGGAATTGTGGTGGCAGGTCAACCTAGATTCCAACACTAAACCAGGGATTAATGACTTTCTAACAATTTCTCCTTTACTTAAAATAAGAGCTAATAAATTGTAGTGTAATTCTGGATATGGACACTAGATGGAACTATTTACCACACACACAAAGCCAGTTCCCAAGCATAACATAGGAAATTTTAAAGTTTGAATGTATTTTAATCAAATATTTATTTATTGCATATATATTTAGTTTATATTTGAAAATTGTATTCAACTATTTGAAATATTAAATTCATGTTAGTTTTTAACAATGATTAGATAATAAAGGAATATTTTAAAACATAATTTTAAAATATGAAGCACTGCTGCACTTTAACACGATAGGCATTAATATTCATGAATTATGTATAATGATTGGTTTGTTTGAACTAATAGAGAAAGTTCTGTGGATAATTAATTTAATTATATTCAATTCATTTTCTATTTAAAGGTGTTTGAATTGAAGCATATTGTCTGATGAAGTCCTATGTGTGAGGACGAAAACGCATATTTGAAGTGCTGATGTTAAGAGCGTTAACACAGTACACTGCTGGTCTGAACACTCTTTGTGATTTTTAACTTCTGTGGAATAAACTATCTGAACCGTGTATCAACGTTCCCTGGCACTTGTTTCTTGGATTTGCAGTTTTTTGAAGTGCTACTACACTTTTTTGGTCCCTCTGAGATACTGCTTTAGCAGGGGATGAGAGAAGAGGGGTGGTTCTGTGTTATAGTGAGCTGAAATAGCTGAAGCGTGGATTTTAATAGAGGAAAAAGACAGGCCCTTGTGAAGCATCACAAAATCTGAGGTAAATTGGGTGCTGCTGTGCTCATCCCTAAATATTTGTTCCAGGCACATAATATTTTCCATTTGTCAGCATAAGATTTTCAAGTACTCCAAGATGACATCCATCCTCAGTTTGCTGAGGGATAATAAAGGTGAATTTAAGTGATTAGCCAGGCTGCAAGGTTGGAAGCTGAGGGTGCAGAATTTGGCTCTCCTGCTGAGACAGCAAGAAAGGGGCCTGAGGCAGACGCCATGGAGATATTTGTGACACACTGAGTGGGTATCAGTGCTGGTGTGGCCAGTCTGGAGCAATCAAAATCATTCTTGGTTTGTCAAGTTTGACTTTTAGCAGAACTTTGGAGAGCAGAGGCGGGGGGGGGGTGTAGACTGATGGGCTTTTCCAGCTGAAGGACAGAGCATCCATTTTCCAGGCTGCTTTGTGGGGAGTCCTTGTGCAAAATTTGTTCAACTGGTAGTTCTGAGGGGAGGCAAATAAATCTATGTCTGGGCTCCCCCATTTGCTTTTGAATATGTTGAAAATCCGTGGTTCCAGTTTCCATTCGTGTGGGTCCATGAGATTTCTGCTTAGTCCATCTGCCAGTGTATTCAATTTTACTGGCAGGAATTGAGCTTGTAGGTGCACTTGGTAGCTCAAGGCCGTGTTCCACAATGCCATGGCTAGTCTGCAGAGGGGGTAAGAATGTGTACCCCCCCCCCTGCTTGTTTATGTACCACATAACCATGGTGTTGTCCATCTTTACCATTAGTTGTCCTGCAAGAATGTAGTCCTTGAAGGCTGTCAGATCATTCTGTACATCTAACATTTCTTTTTGATTGATATGTAGGTGCATTTGATTTGGGCTCCATTTGCCCTGAATGCACTTCCCTGCTAGTTGAGTCCCCATGCATAGTCTGATGCATATGTAGTTAGGGTTTGGGCGGCAGGGGGTAGTGTGATTGGCAGTCCCTTGTTTTGGTGGCAGGCCTCTGCCCACCATAGGAATTCCAGGTGTAGGCAAGGTATGATAGAAATCACTGTTTCCAGGCTGTGACAATGTTGACTCCATAGACTTTTTAAGTACTACTGAAGTTTCCTCATACACAGTCTTGCATATAGAATTAGAAGAATGCAGGAGGCCATGAACCCCAAGGCTTGCAGTATTTGTCTTGCAGATAGCAGGGTTTTTGTGGCCACCTGTTTGAAAGTAAGCCACCAAATGAATTTGCTTCCCTGGCATGAGGAAAGCCATCTGGGCAGTTGTATTCAAGCTTGCACCCAGGAATGTAATTTGGGTACCAGTTGTGATTTCTTTTCGTTTATGGTGTACCCTAGACAAGTTAGGACCCTTTTTACAAACACCAGATGTTTTAGAAGAATGTCCTGGGTTTCTGCCTGAATTAGACAATCGTCCAGGAATGGATATATTTGAATATTTCTTTGCCTGTAAAATGCAATTATTGGAGCCAGGCACTTTCTGAAGACCCTGGGCACAGTGGGTAAGCCAAAGGGCAGTGCAGAGAATTGGTAATGCAAGTAGCCTGCTTTGAAGCGGAGGTACCTTCTGCAAGATTCCCTGATTGGGATATGCAGTAAGTCTCAAGTCTAGAGTTATCAACCAGGCATCTTTGCCTAGCATAGGAAGTAACTATTGAGTCAGCATCTTGAATTTTGGAATGTCCAGAAATGTGTTTAGAGTAGATAAGTCCAGAACTGGACGCCATGATTTGTCTTTTCTGGGTACCAGGAAAAGTTTTGAATAGAAACCTTGTCCCTATTCCTCTTCTGGTACTGGTTGAATAGCCCCATGTTCATGAGGGACAGTACGTTTCTGGGCCTCTGCCCACTGATTTGGGGGCAGGTCTGTCCATCCGTTTGGGATCGGCAACATGTGGAAATGAAATCTGTATCCCCGGGATACTACACTTAAAACCCATTTGTCCTGGGTTATAAAGTTGCCAATTTCATGCATGAAGTGCTAGTCCCCCCCCCCCCCCAAAAGTGGCGGCTAAAATGTTAGTGCTTGTTAAGTGTAAATGGAAGTCATTGAGACTGTTTACCATACAAAGGTGCCTTGTTTCCAGATTTGGAGGAGGAGGAGGCACCCCATTGTTTTGTTCTAAAAGTCCCTTGTGACTGAAACCTGGAACCTTAGGAATGTCTGGGTTTGACTTGAGTTACTCTCAAAAGAACTGGAAAGGACCAGTTCTTAGTAGGCCATTTTTAGCAGTAGAGGCTTTAATGCCCTTGGGACCCTGAGAAATGGTTTCTGGATCTGCAATAGGATTTTTGAAAAGGAATTTGTGGGAGTCAGGAACCCTGTAATATCTGTCTGGCTTACAAGGAGCCGAAGGTAGAGAATCAGGAGCCATACTAGATTAAAAAAAAAAACATCAACAATGTCTAAAACAGGAGGTACAGCCAAAGGCCTATGCTGAGGAAGAAGAAAATCCCTAAGTCTCTTTTTAGATTCTGAGAAATCCTGACTTTCCCAGTGGAAATGTTCCCTTAAGGTATGTAAAGTTTCCCCAAAAGAAAAATCCTCAGGGGAGAAGCAGAAGGAAAGGAATCTTTTGCATCAGAGTCCTCATAAGTAGGAATAGACAAATCCTGTTCATTAGAAGAGTCAGAAGAAATAGAATCCTGTTCAGAAGATTCATAATCAATGTCTTGCTAGGCCTCTTAGAAGGGGGTGGGTTGGTGGGTTGGCTACCCCTGATCAGAGTAATTAAATCTTCAGCCATTTTGATCATTTGTTTTTTAGGTATAGGGGCCTGCACATGTGGCCCAGGCATCGTTTTTTTTAGACAAGATTTAGATTCTGGCCTTAGTTTTGAAGATGGCATCAGTCTAATATATAAATCTGTAGGCCTGAAAATACCCTCAGAAGCCAGTGCCTGCACAGCGGCTCCAGACCCATCTAAGGTAGAGACACCCGCAGATGTCTGCACCGGCTTCTGAGGGTGCCTGCACACCGAAGCCGCTGTGCAGGCACCCTCAGAAGCCGGTGCCTGCACAGCGGCTCTGGACCCATCTAAGGTAGAGACATCTGCGGGTTCCATCATTGAAGCATCTCAAGGCATACCAGACTCCGAATGGGTCTCAGTAGAGGCCTGCAAATCAGAAGTAGCGGGTACCAGGGGCTGCGAAAGCGCCTCACTGAATACCGGCTAACTGGTGACTGGCTTAGAAGTGTCGTCAGTTTTGGACCTCGATGGCCTGTCTTTTTCTTTGCGTTTTTTTTTTAGGTATTCCGGTAGTCGGATTGCTAACAGATGACATTTCTGTATAATTAAAGGGTGAGCCAAAATATTTAGAGGCAAAAATATACAGACGTTTAACAGTGCGTTGATTAAATTTAGCACAAAACTGGCAGCAAGGTACGTTGTGGTCAGGGCCTACACAAGGAATGCAGTACAAATGAAAATCCTTATGGAGGTATTTGCTTCCCACAAGTAAGGCAATTATTAACATTTACAGACATCGGTAAAGAGCAAGAAAAAGATTCCCCAACGGGGTACTTAGCTTTTTAGTTGAAGACTTTGGTTCTGAAACTCAAACGAAAATTTCAGGAGTCGGCAGACTGGCACTTGCGAAATGCTTCTGCTTCGGGCACCGCGCGTCAAGAAAGACTGATGTAATGGGGTCGGCTGCATGTTTTATACCCCTGACGACCCAACGTCATGGAAGAAGGGACAGCAACCAATGCAGGACCCAAGACTTTATTAATCAGGCCGACTGAGGGCAACCTGCCAGCAGATTACCCAAATGTAATGACTGCAACTGTGAAACTCGAAGAACATCCAAGGGTTGCTTTACTTGAGGTTTTCATCCTGTCTTAAGTAGCACCTGATTTGTCTGTGTACACCCAGGGAATGAAGGATTTGCTCTGCTTTGTTATGATGTTTGGAAAGAAAAATAACGTGGATAGCCTGCTTTAGAAAAAAGTCCTGATACCACCTTAGGCATGACAGATGGATTAATCCTAAGGGCCACCCTTTCCCTGTGAAAGGCTGAAAAACTCTTTACACATAAGGGTTTGAAGCTCAGATACCCTCCTTGAAGAAGTGATGGCAATTAGCAAGGTGGTTTTCCAACTAAGCATCTTTAACGTGGCAGATGCTGCTGGTTCAAAGGGAGGCAGGGTGAGCTTGCCTAACATGCAACTGAGATCCCAAATAATAAGTGGGTGGATTTCGGGTGGCCTCAAGTGAATGACCCCCTTTTAGGAATAGTATCAGGCGGGGTGAGAGTAAATAGGAGGAGAATGGGGTAGACAAGCTAAGATTGGAAAATCATGCACCTTAATACTAGAATAAGGCAGGGCCTGGCTGAACAGACCTGAAAAGGTATTGTAGGACTCAACTGATGTCTGCCTGAGGAAAGATGGTGTTCTTGTTATGGTACCAGATGGAGAATCTCTTCCATTTTGCTACGTATGATTTTCTGGCGGTGGGTTTCCTTGCCTCCTTAAGGACAGTCAGCACCTCAGAGGGGTAATGACATTTTTTCGTGTTAAAACTCAATCATTCATATTCTCAGTGAGTGCAGCTAGCTGAGGAAGGAATACAGAGCCCTTGACCAGGCTGACAAGGTCAATCTCCTGTAGGACAGGTATTGCCCTTCATTGAGGGTCAAAAGGAGGGAAAGCCAATGTTGTTTTTGCCAGTATGGGGCAATGAGAATCATGCTTGGTCCACCTGTCCTTCCTGACCTTTCAGTACCCTGGGAATACAGAATAAAGGTAGAAGGACATACAGCAACAGGTTGGTCCATCTGAAGAAGAATGTGCATTTTCCATGTCTCTGCCTGCTGGACTCTAGAACAATCTCTTAAATTGTCTTAGTGGGAGGTAAAAAGATTTATTGATAGAATTCCCCACTGAAAAGTTAAGTCCAGAAAAGTCACGCTATTCAGCATCCATTTGGCGGGGTCCCACTTAAGACCCAGGCAAACATACATTAAGAGAAAAACAATTAACATTTTCCCATTTAAATACAATATCCATTGCACATACTTTCATTGCTATCAGTCCAGCATGGCAAAAAATTGCTCAATTCCTGCCTTCCCTTAAACCTCACTTCTGAACCTTATCCCTATACTATTCCCACAATTTCCCCTTACTTCTATGTCATTGCTCCTTCCCCTTTTCTAAAGACCCCTTTTTAACACTTTTACTGAAGTATCACTTGAGACAAATTTACATTTATACAAAAGTAATCAAACTGTATTACAGTATACTTCACATATATTGCTACATATTATATAACATAAGCAACACTGTAAATTATTCAACTCCTGTCCTTTCTTTAAACATCTTTACTAAACCATAAGTTATAACAAGCAATCAAACATTTTTATAAATAGAAAACCACACCAACAATCTTAGCTGCATTTTACATCACAAACCATACTAACACACACCACCCAGTTGAAAACATTATACACCACTTACAATCTACCCAATCATTTTCAAACAATACATAGCTCATTTAAGTCCTCCCTTCTTTTAAGCATCATTCCTCTTCCTGTATGTATTGTTCCCTCAGTTCCCATTTTGTCCTACAAGTTTGCTCTTAGCCTTTTCTAAAGATCTCAACTCCAGTTGTTTTACCTCTGTTACTATACTCACTAGTCTGATTTCTATTTTCTAATAATTGCTTTAAGGCAGCCAAGAGAATTAAAGTAGATAATGCCTTACTATGTCTAGACAATTCAGACCTTGTGTTCCAGCTAAGAAGAATTTCATTTCATTGCTTACAGCCATCTGCTCACCTAATACGTCTGACGAAGTACTCCGTAAGGAACTTTTAAAATATCCCAATATCATTATATTCCATAAACAAATATCCAAAGTTACCTCTCTTCTCAATTACACCTCCAACATTTGGTATCTACTTGAGGAAAAATTCTTTTGAAGTCTGACTGGGGTATGCAAATACTTTCAAGCAAACATCCTAAATCTTCTGGACTTGGTTGGATACTTGGGAGCCACACATCTTCCCATGTTTTCTTCTAAATTGCTTCTCCAGTCCCTACTCCCTATCTTTTCTAATCTTCTCTGATTCTTAGTTTTCATGCAGTATTTCATATGCCCTACTTACATACCCCCCCTTAACAGCTGCTTAAAATCCCCTCATCTCTTTCTCTTTGCCTGTACTCTACGGTCAAGTCCTAGTAGGTAGGCAATCTCTAGCCTACAATTCAAACGTCTTCTTGGCCTCATTCCACTCTATTATCTTTCATACTAGAGCTACTTGCTTCCAATACCTTGGTTCCTCTGCCAGATTTCTCCAGTAAATTCCAGACCCCTCTTGCCTATTTTCTGTATCCCTACTTGCAGTCATACCTACTGGTTAAGTTCTTATAATACTTTTAGCTACTTTATGAATTTAATATTCTGTATGATTATTCTTATCAAGCATCTGGCATCCAAAATCCCACTCTCTCCATTTCCTGAACGTCCCCCTTGCTTCATCATCCCTTCTGCTTGTGTTACGTATATGAGCCTTAACTGTGTAGCACAAATATTCCTTCAAATCGGGTAAACCTAAACCACCTTGTTCTTTTGGAAGTATCAACCTAGCCCACTTAACTCTTGCCCGCTTTCCCTCCCGGATAAATTCCTTCAATTCTCTATTACTGTGTGCCACTTCTTCTTGGGTTAACAAAAGTAAGTATGACCTGTATACAAGACTAAAGGGACCAAAACCATCTTCACTGCTTATATCTTACTATCCACATCCACAAGTAAGAGTTTCTAGTTTCTAATTTTTTTGTATTATCTTTCGCTTCTTTTCCCACATATCCTTAGCTGCCATAACAAAAGCCATTTTAAGCCATACTCCTAAATACTTCATCTTATGTCCCCATAAATATGGGTATTGATGAATCAATTTGTGTGTGGGGGGGGCACATCATTTACAGCTATAACCTACATTTTACCTTCATTAATTTTATATCATGATAAGACTTGAAACATTTCAAAGTTCCGCAGCACTGACATGCTCTTTTCTGGATTTATCAACAAAATAATATCTGCAAATAAAGCCAACTTTTCTTGATTACCATACCAATTATACCCTTGTATTTTTGAGTCCCTTACTTCCTTTGCCAATGGCTCTATGTATAAAGCAAATAAAGGGGAAGAGGACATGTCTGCTGGTTCCTCTGTTCAAATTTTACTTTTCTGACAGGAACTCTCCCCAACTTTGATTCTGGTCTCTGATCTTTAACATACCCTTCTAATTAACCTTATTATTGTACCAGAAAATGCAAACGCTTCCAACGCCTTACTCAAAAACTCCAGCTTATTCTGTCAAATGCTCTCTCTGCATCAATACCCACCACCACCAGAGGCATTTTCTTACATTCTGCTTCCTTCTGGATCATTATTCTATTAATGTCAAATGTTTGGCTCCCCTTCCACAAAACCACATCCTATGGAAGGAAGGCTTTTTTCTGCACAGCCCAAGAGTTCTGAGAGAGAATCTGTATCTGTGGAAGAGTTTGAGATTTGTAGAGGTTTAGGGTAAGACCTACCTTCTGGAAGCAGTCCACTGTGGCCTGCAAAGAGTCTGTTCAGTGGATTTTCCGTGGAAGAGACAGTTGTCCAGGTAAGGGTAAATATGCACTCCTAAGGTTTGGCAGTGGGCTATCAGTAAAGCTAATAACTTGGTGAAAACTCCTGAAGAAGACGGACCAAATGGTAAAGCACAGAATTGGTAGTTCAAGCCTGCTGCTACAAACAGCAGATACTTTCAGTGGTAATGTGGAATAGGGACGTGAAGATAAATATCCTTTAGGTCTACAGTAAACCATTTATGCATCCTGGAAGATCATAGGGAACAACTTTTGTAAGGTTAGCATTTTGAATTTTGGAACACAGGAATCTATTAGTTGACAGGTCAAAGACTCCAGGTGCCTTCTTTTCTTGGGACTAGAAAAATCCTTGAATAAAACCTTTTCCTTCCTCACCTGGAGCAACAGGTTGAATGGATCCTTGCTGCAGAAAGTTTAAGAGGATAGATGGTAACCGACTCTCCTGCTCTTTTGGTAAGGCAAGGAAGGAGGGGGGTATTTCTATGAAATGAATGGAGTAGCTCCTTTCTATGACTTGAAGGACCCACTGGGTACTTGGCAATGGCTTTCCGTTCTTGCAGGAAAGAGAAGTCTCTTCTTGTCAGAGGGTAAGGGAAGTGGGATCAGGGGCCAAGGATAGTCACAGTTGATCACTGTGCTGGCTGGGCTCCTTGGAGCTTTCTGGTCACTGTTTGTTCTGGTTGCCACCTTCTGGACTATCTTGCTTTCTTAGCACGAGGAGGCCTACCTCTGTCCTGTCTTGGGGTGGGAGGCCACAGCTCAGAAGTGTAGTTCCTATTACACCTCCATGTAGGTGACAGGTAAGCCTCTTTCACTGTTTTAATTTGCTATCCTTTTTCACTCATCTTTTCAAGCACCTGTTCAGCTTGGGGGTCCGAACAGGAACTCCTTCTCTAGGTCTTTGCACACAGTGCAGGCTGGAGAAGTTGTTTGACCGCAACTGAGCTACAAAATATAAGTATCTTTTGATTATTTTTACAGATTACTGTTTTTATAATTTAATATATATAAAGCACTTTGTCTATTCAGAATCTTCACAAATCCTTATCTGTTTAAAAACTTTCATTTGACTCTGCAGTGCTTTGCTGTCTTAGGCTATTGTATAAACTGAAACATTTACTCTGTGTAATTATCTCTTGGCTAGTGGGGGCTGGTTCTTTTGTGTTCTTGTAAAAAAAAGTTGTTGATCTGGTCTTGCCCTAACTTTGGTGTCTTTGCACACAGTGCAGGCTGGAGAAGTTGTTTGACATAACTGAGCTACAAAATATAAGTATCTTTTGATTATTTTTACAGATTACTGTTTTTATAATTTAATATATGTAAAGCACTTTGTCTATTCAGAATCTTCACAAATCCTTATCTGTTTAAAAACTTTCATTTGACTCTGTAGTGCTTTGCTGTCTTAGGCTATTGTATAAACTGAAACATTTACTCTGTGTAATTATCTCTTGGCTAGTGGGGGCTGGTTCTTTTGTGTTCTTGTAAAAAAAAAGTTGTTGATCTGGTCTTCCCCTAACTTTGGTGTCTTTGCACACAGTGCAGGCTGGAGAAGTTGTTTGACCGCAACTGAGCTACAAAATATAAGTATCTTTTGATTATTTTTACAGATTACTGTTTTTATAATTTAATATATATAAAGCACTTTGTCTATTCAGAATCTTCACAAATCCTTATCCGTTTAAAAACTTTCATTTGACTCTGTAGTGCTTTCTTAGGCTATTTTGTGCCACCCTCCCTCCCTGTTGGTGTCTTGCTCTTATACTTGGTGGCTTTGCAGTTGCCCGCCCCTACTGTGACACACCTCCCAGTCTAGTGTCATTAGCTCATTCTTCTTAATACAGAGAGAACATTTGATAAGGCCTTCTGTTCCTCCTTTTTCCCTTTTCAAAAAGTAAAACAAAACTTTTTTTCTTTTTCGCCTGAACCTTCTTGTGTTCTGACTGTCCTTCTCAAACATACTGGAAATGTACAGTATATTTCAGAGCATTTGTTATAACTGTATTTGCTATAACTGATTTAAGTATTTTTTTCTGGCTTTTTGAATATTTACTGCTTAGCGACTGCATCTTAGCCTGTTTATACAGCTCTGCATTCTATTTAAACTGTTTTTTGTGTTGATTAACTGTCTTGCACTCTTAAAAAGTTATTTGTTGCTTAATTTTACCTGTAGGCTAACACACTCAAGTGTGCTAGCCGCTTAAAAGCATTTATAGCATTTACTGTCTGTTTTTTTCCTTGTCTCTGTAAAAAAAATCTCTTGTTTTCCCACCTTACTGAACTAGAGTAGTTCAGTTTTTTCAGAGTTGCTGATCCCTGGGCTTTGTTTTTAGTTCCTGTTACTGATCCATTGCCTTATTAGGAAGGAGGGAAGTTTCTTTGCTTACCAGTGGGAGTGGGAAGCACTGAGCAGCCTTTCTGTCCGAATTGGTGAAGTTTCAGCCAGAAACTAGTAGTCCATTGGTCGTTTTGGGCCAATTCCTAGCTCCTTTCAGCCCCCTGCTATAAAACACGCTAAACACGCGTTTTCCAGCTTGTACCAACTCAGCACAGATCCTTGTGGTGGCCTGCAGAGTGATCCAAGCAGCAGAGAGCTAAAAGAGTGACTTTCTACCAGATATAAGTATTTTTTGTGGCTTTCCCACAGTTAAGCTAACGACTGCATTTCGCCTGTTTTACAGCTACTTTAAGTGATTTCTGCATTTTACACTGTTTATTGCACTTTAAGTTACTAATTGTTGCAAATTGTTTCTGTAGGCTACACACTAAAGTGCGCAAGCCAATTTACAGCATTTATAGCATTTACTGTCTGTTTTTTTCCTTATCTCTGTAATAAAACAAAAAAATCTCTTGTTTTCCCGCCTTACTGAACTAGAGTAGTCCAGTTTCAGAGTTGCTGATCCCTGGGCTTTGTTTTTAGTTCCTGTTACTGATCCATTGCCTTATTAGGAAGGAGGGAAGTTTCTTTGCTTACCAGTGGGAGTGGGAAGCACTGAGCGGCCTTTTTGTCCGATTTGGTGAAGTTTCAGCCAGAAACTAGTAGTCCATTGGTTGTTTTGGGCCAATTCCTAGCTCCCTTCAGCCCCTGCTATAAAACACGCTAACGCGTTAGCTGAGTTGCCACTGTTGCACACAAGAGCAGCGGTTAAACAAGGTTAAACTATTCGGGACATCTAAATTCCACTCTTCAAATTTTCCCTTAGAACTACCTTCCTCGAGCTGTACTGCTGATCTAACCAGCATATCCTATAACTGAAAAGTTCATCTCTACTTGATTCCCAAGTAGACTATTCTCTATCTGTAAAGCCTAGCACTTACTCCTACAGTACTTGCACCTTGATAAAGCACTCTTATTATAGATAGTACCCCACCAGCCTAAAACCCACTTCCCCGGAGTCCTTTGAAAGTCTCTTTATCTACTACTTCTAGTATGTCGAGGGATCAGTTGCTAGTGTCCTCTCCAGCTCAACTGGCGAACCTGGGAATATTGAGGCAATGTTACAATTGCCTCATGTACACAGACAATCCTCTCCTTCTCCCACAAAACACAAATACATGCGAGAGATGCAACTATACGGCCAAACTGGAGGCTGAGCTCTCTCAACATAGGACTGGCAAGACCAGACAGGAGGAGAAGGTAACCACACACAATACATACCCAGTCACACATGGTACCATTACAACTTCAAATCATACACATACTCACACAAAGACATACTCGGAGGCTCTGATCAAAAATTTACCAAAACAGCAGAGGCCACCAAAGCAGACACCCAAACAACTACCACCTCACGACCCAACACATAGACCACACAGTCAGTGTGTCAAACAGTCACAGCCCTTAAGGCCAAACAAAATGCCAGACACACTTGTCATTGGTGATTCCATAGTCAGACACAGTGACGTCCCGCTCACCAGACTGAGTAAGGAGAAGGTCACAGTAAGCTGCCTGTCAGGCGCTAGAATCCGCCACATAACGCAAGCACTCAGGTCTCTCAACAGCAGGTACAAGTACGACTCAGTCATTGTCCACGCTGGTGTCAACGACCTGAGACGTACCTCCTTGGACTACATGAAAAGGGACATCGAGGAGCTCTCTGATTATGTAGCCCAGGCAGGTATGACCCTGACCTTGAGCAGTATCCTACCTTCACCTAGAATGATGCCACAATACTGTGATAAGATGATCAGCTTTAATAATTGGCTTAAATTCTGGTGTCATTCAAAGGGGATCCAATGTCTGTCTGCCTGGGATGACATGCTGGACAAGCCACGCTGCTTCGCAAGGGACGGCTTGCACCTGTCACCTGTCACCCCTGGGCTTCCGGATATTGGCAAAGGCTCTTGCCACCCCCATAGTGCCTTTTTTAGGCAAGGCTCAAATTCTAAACCTACCACCCTAGAACACCAAAAAGAAAAAAACTAAGGGTAATGCTGCTCAATGCCAGAAGTCTCAATCTCAAGATGCACGCACTCGAGGCCCTTCTCAATATGGAGAACATCGATGTCTGTGCTGTGACAGAAACCTGGTTCAAGGCTCCTGAGAGCACCCCAGCACTAACAGGTTTCACCTCATATCATGCGTTCCGCCCCAAAATCCGGACAACACCAAGAAAGGAGGGGGGGGTGTCCATATTCATAAAGGACACCCACACCTCAAGGTTGGTGGCAACGCACGATGCATCGGAGACCATCCAGGTGCAATTAACCACAGGCAAGACTGCTCTGCAATTTGTAGCATGTTACAGGCCACCCTCTCAAACTCAGGAACCTCACATGGCCTTCCTGAAAACATTGGAGGGGATAAATGTATCTCCAAACACCATCATACTAGGTGACTTCAACTACCCTAATATAGACTGAGAACACTACTCAAGCCCGAACACTCTAACCCAAAGATTCCTGGAGTTCATAAACTCAAATGCCATGAACAACTAGTCACCATCCCCACAAGAGGAGAAAACATACTTGATCTCATCATCACGAACATGGGATTAAAATGCTCAACACCGGAAGTATACCCCTCACTGGTGAGATCAGATCATAAACTAATCTCGCTGGAGGTCCTCATCCCGCCCCCACCTGAAACAAAAAAGACCACAGTGAAAAACTTCTCAAAAGCCGATTTCACACTTCTAAAAACTAGTGTGGTCTCCTTTAAGGCCCCTGAGCCAGTGGTAAACATTACTCAAACCGCTGAATCACTTACAAATGCCTTCTACCAGCACCTACAGGACTGCATGGATCAGGCAATCCCAAACAAAACTAAGACTCTCTGTACCAAAGGCAAGCATCCATCTACAACAAAAGGAGGAAGCTACTACAAGATAGAGCAAAATCCTTGAAAGGTAAGACACCTTTGATCATTATAAGTAAAAAGCTAAGAGCTCTCATAAAATCATCCAAGGCAAATTTTGAGAGAAAAATCGCCAAGGACTCTAAAGACAATCATAAGGCCTTCTTTAGCTATGTTAGAAACCTAGGAGGACACTCCCAGATATGCTCAGAATTAGTTCAAAATGATGTGAAAATTACTGAACCTACACACATTGCTAACATACTGGCTGACAGGTTCAGTGCAAACTTCTCCCCCCCATCCCCCCCAAAAGGAGAGATATCTATTCCAGAGGATTGTAGCCCCCCCAAACATCTCCAACGCCCAGGTGAGAACTGCCCTCACTAAGGCAAAAAACACAGCATCCATGGGACCGGATGGTGTCCCCGGCTGTGTGCTTCATGAACTCAACGAGGAATTAAACCCACAGTTAGGACAGCTGTTTAATCTTAGCCTCACCTCAGGATACGTACCCAAGGAGTGGCGCACGGCGACTGTGGTCCCACTTCATAAGGGCGGTGCCTCCACAGACCCTGGAAATTACCGCCCCATTAGCTTGACAAGCCTTATCTGCAAAGCCATGGAGAGGATCATAATGGAACTCATAAATAAAGACATAGGGAACTTGCAGACTTTGGATCCAACCCAGTTTGGCTTTGTCAAAGGCAGATCCTGCCTCTTAAACTTGGTTGACTTTTTGAGACAGTCACCAAGGCCATTGATGAGGAAAGGCAGTCCATACAGCCTACCTCGACCTGGCAAAGGCCTTGACACAATACCCCACTCAGGTATCATCGAAAAACTCATCAGCTTGAATGTAAACCCATACATCACAAGATGGGTTGCAAACTGGCTAAGTGACAGAACCCACAGGGTCAGAGTTGCTGGAGCTATGTCAGACTCAAAGCCTGTCACAAGTGGTGTCCCACAGGGCTCAGTCCTGGGTCCACTCTTGTTCGGCATCTACTTTTCTGAAGTACAAGCAAACACAGGAGGGTTATGGCTGACAAAGTTTGCAGATGACTGCAAACTGGGCCGCTATAGTCGAAAACACATCTGACACAGATATCCTCCAGAAGGGCCTCACAGAAACGGATAACTGGTGCCAGAGCCATGGCCTGAAGTGAAACGCCAAAAAATGCATAGTCATACCCTTTGGGAAAAACAAGGTTACCCCTAGCTACCATATAGGTGGCAATCCACTGAGCACAGAAAAAGTCATCAGGGATCTGGGGACCCAAGTTGACAGTAGCCTTTCGTTTGACACTCATGTTGCTAAAGTAGTTAGGAAAACCTTCTATATCGCCCACCTGATCATGAAGGGATTCACATCTAGATCAAGGGAGGTCATCGTCCGCCTGTACTCATCAGTCATTAGACCTATGATTGAGTACAATGCCCGTTCGAATGTATCTGACCAGACACCTGCTGCAGCTTGAAAGGCCCCAAAAGTTCCTCACCAAAAGGATAAAGGGTCTCAAAAATATGTCTTATGCTGCCCGACTGAAAGAACTCCAGCTCTATTCAGTCTCATACCGCTTGCTCAGAGGTGACCTGTGCCCGACATATAAGGCCATGTCAAACCCAGATTTGATGAATATGCTTCACCTCAAAAAATCTAGATCCCTCAGAACCACAAGGGCGGGAGACTTGAACCTTGACACGGTTATAAATAGAACGCGCTGGAGGGACAGATTCATCACCCAGAGACTCCCTATGCTGTGGAACAAAATCCCGGTACATGTGAGGCAGAGCACCTCGCTGGCCTTGTTCAAGAGGAATCTTGACCAATGGATGGGAGATCGCAGATATACCCCAGGGATTACTTCAGTGTCACTGCTTGACAGAGGCACAGAAAAATGATAGGCATAGTTTTTATTCAAACTAAAGGGGTGGCGAAAGCCACATAACTATGGGCTAGGCTTATAAATGCCCTTGGGCAGATAGCCTAGTATGAACCTATGAACCTATAGAGGGGCATCCCGTAGCTGTCTTGACCTGGTCATAGCATGGTTCAGTCCTGAGCCATGCATGTCTGCAAATGACTGAGCTACCGGTAGCTGTTCTACATGATGCACCTAGTGCATCATATCCACATATTAAGGAGTGTCAGGGAACCTGTGAGGCTGCTCTCTCTCAAGAATTTCCCTTAGACCAGACTTTGTCAGAAAGTCTCTCCCTTAGTAATAATTTGGTCCTGAAGAGATTCGAAGTACTCCAGCATGTGGAAGTGGCAATTAAGTGCCCTCATGGAAAGGACATCTTTCTTGCAAAACCTGTCTAAAAGTCCACTTTCCCTGTCATTAAGGAAGGGATGCCTAGTTACATTGTTTGGCATCCCATTAGTGGATTCAGTATAAATTACACAGGGATCTGCTTTAGGGTTTTTGTAAAAGTGCTTCTATAGGTTCATAGATTGGTACTGGGCTATCTGCCCGAAGGCATATATTAGCCCAGCCATGTCGTGCGGTATTCACCGCCCCTTCAGTAGTTCCCTAGACCCTTGTACTAGCAGCTAGTACCCTTGGCCCCTATCTAGTAGTGCTATTGGTGTGATCCCCGGTGAGAACTTTGTTACCCATCCACTTATCAAGGTTCCTCTTAAAGAGGAATAGTAAGGGGCTCTGTCTTATGCAGATCAGGACCCTGTTCCACAGTAAGGGAAGTCTCTGCAAAGGCAATCTATCCCTCCAGCATGTTCTATTCATTGTTGTGTTAAGGTTTATATCCCTAGAGCGTGTAGCTCGAGTAGCTTTGGTTTTGCTAAGATGGAGCATGTTCAACAACTCTGGGTTGGACATGGCTCTGTACGTTAGACAGAGATCCCCTCTGAGAAAGCGGTATGCAACAGAGAACAGTCTTGACTTTTTCAATCGTGCTGCATAGGGCAACTGTTTGAGGCCAGTAATCCTCTTGGTTAGGTACCTCTGTGGTCTCTCCAGCTGCTGGAGATGTCTAGCCAGGTACATTCCAATTGGTGCATTGTACTCAATAATGGGTCTGATGAGGGAAGAGTAGAGGGGCACCATTACATCCTTAGATCTTGATGTGAACCCTTTCGTGATCAGATGGGTCACATAGAAAGATTTTCTAACCACTCTGGCAACATGACTATGAGTCGAGCCCACTCTAAACACTGGTCAGGCTTTCTAGGAGCAGGTGGCAGGGAATCTGCATCTAAATACAAGTTTTCAAAAACATCAAACACCACATGCACTGGGGGGTGGGGTGGAGATAGCTGGTGGTCTAGGTGAAGGTAAAACTCAGTAATTCCCTATAGTGAGCGAGCCTGACAGAACTGCATGCTTTCCCAATTAAAAGCTTCCATCATTTTACGATAGATATCCCTGAAAGAGGTCCTCTGGGAGAGGAGGTATCATCTGAGTGAGTATGGATTAATGCTGGGGTGGGAGTTGCTCAGAGTGGGCTTGGGAATCTTCTTTAAAGACCACCTTCTTAGGCCTCTTCGATGGGAAGGCTTCAGGAGTAGTAGTCTGGGCTCCCTACATATCATGAAGGCCATGAACTCCTGAGTGATTTTCAAGAGGTCTTCCGCTTTGGTTTGAGCTGGTGACAACTGGTTGAGAAGATGGAAAAAGGCTGACTGTTCCTTTCAGTTTATGTATCCATTGAAGCAGCAGTCATCTGACCACTAAGTGTCTGGGTTTCCAAAGCTGAGGAAAATAATACATCTCCCTCAGTACCTGTAACAAGAACATGGAAGCTGTGGACTGCACAGCAACCTCAGACCTGAGATATTGATGTCATGGAAGACGGTGGTAGGCCTGGAACCATGGCCGTCTCCCTACGGGTCCTAGCAGGGGGTTCAGGCCTAGAAGTCGCTGGACCAGGGGGCTGTAAAAGCACCTCACCAGAGTCAATAGACTTGGTAGCATGTGCCAAACCATCAGCCATATCTTCAGTGACTGTTTGAATTTTTTGCCTTTGTGTTTTTTTGGGATAATGCTGGCTGAAGCGAAGGACCTGCAAAGATGCACATGGAACCAAAACTGAGGACCAACAGCGGTTAGGACTTCTGTCTTGCATTTAAGTGTCTTCGCTTAGAATTTAGCACAATCAGTGTATTGTGCTACAGCACCAAACAGAAATGACGGCGAGTGAAAATCTTTATTCCGGATTTGTTTCCAACACTTCAAAAGCACCTTCTTAAATATTAAATTTAAAATGGGGTACTTACCCGACTAGTGGAAAGAAGAAACTCAGGGGAAAAAAATTAGTCAACTGACAGACTGAACATATTGTATACATGACACACACAGGACTACACAATTCCAAAAAAACAAAAAAAAGGGCCGGACATCCTTCTTATACCCCAGTGTCCAAATGTCAGTCTTAGATGTCCATCAGCTAGGGATGATGTAGAGACTCTGGAAATCGGGCAGACCACAGGCTTCTGCATTGCAGGAAGACCCAAGAATCAGTACAACACTATCTATGAAGAACATCTTAACTATACTGCAAACATAGAAAATCTTAAAAACGTGAAATCTGTGACTACAGGACTATGACGAGCTTTAAATCTACAGTTACTAAAAAACAAACAGTGAATGAAAGATACAAGGTTTAGAAAGGAAAGTTTTTGGACTGGTCTCCATGAGGCTTCTTTCTTTAGTAATAGAAACATTCTTGAATAAAAATCCATGAAGGAGGAACAGCTTCTATCACCCCTCAGCTGGCAGAGGTGGAATGACAAGAAGGGAAAAAAAAAAAACGTTAATTTAATGAATGAGGAGGAATCCCCCATGAAAAGGAAAGAGATTTCCACTGCTATCTGTATCCCTGATGAATCAATCACTGTTGGAACCCACTTGTCCAAGACCATCTGCTGCCAGATTAAAAAAAAAAATGGAGGGCCAGATTTTTGGGAAGAATTAAAGGCTTGCCAAGGTGGGAAGGGAAGGTGGCAGAATTCTGCAAACCGCTGTAAAACTCAACACGTTTAGAGGAAGGCTGGAAAAAAATCTGAGAAACTTCCTTAATCAGTTTCCCTCTTTCATCACATTTATGAACCTCTTCAGCAGATGGTCCAAATACAACTTTTCCAAGGCAGAATTAAAATTTTCACCTTTTACATCCTCAGGAAGGTTGTGTGTGTGCAACCAAGCAAACCTCCTCAGATTACTTCCTGTCACAGCAGCTCTGGAAGTGGCTTCAACAGAACCATAAGCACACACCAAGAAAGTGCAGTTAAGGGGACTCAGAAGCAATAAGATTATACAAAGATGATTTTCCTCCGATGAAGGGAAAAAAAAATCCATAATACTCCTCATTCTCAAAAGAGGCAAGCATAAACTAACATGAGAGCTTGACAATTCTAAAAAGTATTGAAGAAAAGAAAGATTGTGTAAAATCTGACAATAACCATAGATGTCCTTCTCTTCCATGATACAATATTCTACATGTGGGTTTACCCTTCTTCCTTTCGCATACATCCAGCCAGTATTACAAAGTTTTTCAGTCCCTCAGGGTGCATCGGACATCTGACATGACTACAGGTTTAAGTGACGTCGGCATGCACCAGCCCTCGGAACAAAAGGCCCCAGTCGGAGGCAGTCCAAGAATGGCATAGCCCATCTAGTGCCACCGAGAAGAGCAAGTGCAAACTGACAAGAAGGCGGGAATACTGCAATATGGAAGAGAAAGACATAGAACAGCTGTGTAAAATATTAACATAACCACAGATGTCGGTCTCTTCCATGTTGCAGTATTCTTGTTGTGGGATTTTTTTGCCTCAGGCGATCCGTACGTCGGCTCCTATACAAACCAGCTTGGCTGTTGCAGCTGTGTAGGACGTCACACGTAGGGCCATAAACCAGGGGCCTTTATATGTGATGTCTGCATGCACAGACCTCAGAACTTAAAAGCCCAGCAGGAGTAGATGCCAACGATGTCAGGCATAGGACCACTGGGCCCTTACGTGGTTTTCACAGGTCCCCAGTGCAGGGTAGAGAGTACCAGGGGCCTAGGGATATGCTGTACTGAGTAAGAGAAAAGAAGGGAGTTTTGGTGGGTGGGAAGGAATACTGCAACATGGAAGAAGACATCTATGGTTATGGTAAGATTTTACACAATTACTGTATGTCCTTCTATTTCTATGTTGCAGTATTCTTGTTGTGGGGGTGTACCACAGCTTAGCTGGAAGGAAGGGTGGCGGATGAAGAGGCTGATTCTATAAAGCCCTGTAGGATTGCCCTGGCAAATCCTGCTCGTGTTCTGGAGACATGGTCTAATTTGTAGTGTTTGGTGGAAGTGTGAATGGTGGACCATGTGGCTGCTTCCATAATGGAAGCAGTGTCTAGGCCTTTGAGAACGGCTTTGGAGGCAGCCACTGCTCTGGTGGAATGAGCTTTCACTCCCAATGGGAGTGTTTTGCCATGGTGAGTATAACAGAGGCAAATGGCTTTCCTGATCCAGCAGGCGATAGTTTGTTTGGAGACTGTCTTGCCCAGGACCCTGGGGTGGTATGAAACAAAGAGTTGATTGGATTTTCTAATGGATTTTGTTTTGTCCAGGTAAAATCTTAACTGTGTACATCCACGGAGTGAAGTATCCTTTCCTCTTCATTGGTGTGAGAGAGGTAGAAAGTGAGCAGGTGTATGGATTGGTTTTATGAAAAATCGTTGACCACCTTAGGCATGAAGGATGGGTTAGTTCATATAGTTACCCTGTCCTTGTGGAAATTAGTATAAGGGGTGCCATTAAGGCCTGTAGTTGACACCTTTCTGGCTGAAGTTATGGCCACTAGCAGAATTGTTTTCCATGTACACATCTAAAGAGTAGACGTCCCAGCAGGCTCAAATGGGTGCTGGGTTAGCATTTCCAGAATGAAGTTCAGGTCCCAGGAAGGTGGGATGGGCTTTCTTGGAGGCCTTATGTGTAGGACCCGTTTTAAGAAAAGCTTAACATTGAGCCTGGCTAGTAGGGGAGGGTCTTAGTGGTAGACAGGCTGAGATCACAGAAAGGTGAACTTTAAATGAAGAGTATGATAGTCAGCCTTTTACTAGTTGACCCATGTATGTTAGAACTGGGGGGGGGGGGGGTGTCGGCAATGCATGGGTCCCTTCCCTTGTCCAGACATCATTTTGAAAATATTTCCCATTTAGCTAGGTATGATTTTCTTGTGGTAGGTTTCCTGGCCTTCCTCAGGACTGAAAGCACATCCTCTGAGTAGTGGTGCCTGAAGGGAATTAAATGTTTATCACCCACAGAGTCAGTGACAACATCTGCAGTGTGGGTGGATGAGGGCTCCCCTTTGTTGTGTCAGAAGGTCCACCTTGTAGGGTAACTTGTGGTGAATGCCCTTGGCTAGATTGTGAGGTAGGGGAACGAGTGCTGCATTGGCCAGCAGGGAGTCACCAACAAGATTTTTGGTTTGTCTCTCCTGATTTTCAGGAGGACTTTTTGAATAAGTGGGAAGGGGGAAAAGGCATACAGAAACTTCCCATTCCAAGAAATGCTTTAACTGTCTACTCTCCAAGCTAGAGGAGAGTAGGTCTTGGTGCAGAAGGTCTGCAGTTGTCTGTTCTGTGGGGGACAAACAGATCTATTTGAGGAGTGGTCCCTAGACTGTGTCTAGGAAGACTGTCCTGTCCAGCATCCATTCGTGTTGTGGAGAGGATGTCCTGCTCAGCTGGTCTGCCTGTTTGTTGTCCTACGAGGGGATGTAGGATGTCAGCAGGGACAAATTGTAGAGAAAGGCTAGTTCCCATATCATGTTAGTCTGTACAGGAGGGTACGGTTTTGTCCCTCCCTGTTTGTTGCAGTACCACATTAACTGTGGTGTTGTCTGTAACTATTGGGATAACACCTGGTAGAAGTAGGGGACTGAAGGTTTTCACAGCCAGGAGGACTGCTATAATTTCTCTCACACTGATGTGTTTGGCCTTTAATGAAGGATGTCATGTTGCCTGAACCCTGTAGGATGCCAAGGTGGCTCCCCATCCTGAGTCTGATGCATCTGTAGGCATAACCTGGGTTGGGACAGTGGGCTTAAGGGGAAGGCCTGGGTTGAGCTGGACTTGTTGAATCCACCAGCCTAACTCTGCCTTTAGGCAGGGTAGGGGTCTGATTTCTTGTTCCAGGGGATGCTGTTTTGGGACCAAATTTTTTTTTAGATACCACTGTAGCTTTCACATATGCATTTTGACTAGTGGAAGCATAGGGATGGTGGTTGCCATTAGGCCTAGGGTCCTTAGGAATTGCCTTGCAGTGACTACTTGGGTCTGCATCAGGGCTTTGAAATGGGAGGTCAGGGAGCTGACCTTGTCTTGGGGTAGAAAGGCTTTCATTAAGTCTGTCTTGATTCTGCACCCCAGAAAAATCTTGTCTTGCTCTGGGGTCAGGGAAGACTTTGGGATGTTGAGGGTAAACCCCAGATTCTGTAGAAGGGACATGGTATATAGCAGATGGGCTGAAAGGGTTTCTTTGCAGTCTGCCAGGATCAGGATGTAGTCTAGGTAAGGATAAATCTGAATCCACTGTGTTCTGCAATGGGCAATGGCAGGGGCCAGGCATTTTGTTAACACTCTGGGAGCAGTGGACAAAAAAGGGCAAGGCAGTAAATTGGAAATAAGGAGAGTCCAGAGAAATGTAAACATTTTCTGTGGGAGGGTAGTATGGGTACGTGTAAGTAGGCTTCTTTTAGGTCCAATGTGACCATGAGAGCCTTGGTAGGTATGAGAGGGAGGAGACTTGGGGGCAACAGCATTCTGAAGGTGGGCACCTTTAAGAATAGATTTAACAAGGAAAGGTTTATAATAGGTCTCCATGGTCTGTCCTTTTTGGGGATTAGGAACAGTAGAGAATAGAAGCCTTTTCCCTCCTGTCGTGAGGGGACAGGTTCTAGGGTACCCAAGTTCAGAAGGTCTGTCAGGACCTGTGGTAAAATATGTCTGATTTCTGGGGGGAAAGGGAATGCCTCTTAGGGTGGCTTTTCTTTCCAGGAGAGGAAGTACCTTTTCTGGATGATGGCCAACACCCATCTGTCTGTAGTGATGGTTTTTCAAAAGAGGAGACAGACAGACTGGCAGACAGGGGTAGGGGGGCAAGCCAGTCATGCATTGTTAGGGCCTCCTCTGTCTTGAAAGGGCTGCCTAGGGGGAAGCTGTGTGGTAACTGGCCTGGACGTGGTTTGTTCTGGCAACCTTGTCTAGGTCTGGAAGAGGTAGATCCAGCAGGGATTGGATTATGTCTGACAAATGTGGCCTTGGCAGGATAGTTCCTGTAGTATCTGGAGATGGGGGACACCAACAAATGTTTGATATCTTGTAACTCCTCTTTTCTTGCAGGTTTTTTAAAGATCTGCAGATTGTTTTCCAAAAAGAAAATTGTGGTCCAGGGGATATAAAAGATCTTAGACTTAAGGTCCTCTGGTAAGTGACGAAGTCTAAGCCAGGAATATCTCCTGAGAACAGAGGCAGATGCTGCAGAGCGAACAGAAGCTTCTGCAGCATCACAGCTGCATCTAACTGAATGCCTGGCTACTTGAGCAGCCAGAGAAAGTTTAGAAGAGATGTCAGCTTTTGAGAGGCAGTCAGGAGTACTAGCCAGCAAGGTAGCAGCTTGAGAGAAGGTCTCAAGCATATCTGGTCATATGTGTCTGATAGTTGGTGGCTCTAAAAGCCAAAGTGGAAGAAGTACAGACCTTCTGACCAATCCCATCTATAGATTTGCTGTCTTTGTCAGTGGGTAAGAGCGAGCCAGACGGAATGAGTCTGCATTGTTTATCTGGATTAATGGCAATCACAGCCGGGTCTGCCAGGTGGGGTAAGACTAGGAAATTTTGGTCATCAGTCACCTTGTATAAGCTTTCTGGGTGTTTAGGGGCAGGTGACTGAGAATCTGGTGTCTTTGATGCAGAGGCAAAGGCATCCAAGTATGCAGGAATGACAGGTGGAATAGCGGAAGTTGAGGGGGATTCAGCCTGTAAAAGCTCAAAGTACCTCTTCCGAGTTTCAGACATTTGAGAGGTGTCCAATTTAAAATATTCTTTCATTTTGGTGATAGTTTCACCAAATGTAATATCCTCTGGAGAAGAGTCTCCCTTAATAGATTATTCATCTGGGAAGTAGTACTTCTGAGATGAAGCAATTTGGGAGGTGTAAGAAATGGATTCCTCACAGGAGGAATAATAGGTGTCTTGCTCTTCTTCCCTGTCCTGAGAGGCTAGAGGAGGGAGAGAAGAGGCAGAAGCAGGTCCAGGGCTTAGTAGTGGTAGAGTACAGGGAGATGAGGCTGAAGACCTAAGGGCCCTAAAGACCTGCATCAAGGAAGAAGAGAAGGACTGCCAGTCAGGTAAGCCTTCTTTGGTCATGGTCGTATGTTTGTTTTTTTTTTTTTTTTGTTTCTTTTTGGATGATGTAGACATAGGCCAGGAGTCGGATAATGGCCTAACGGTAGCAATGCCTGGAGGAGGGATCCCGGTCGGAGGCTCTAAGTCTGGTTCCCCCTCGACCTCGGCAGCAGTCAGGGTCTGGTTTGGCTCTAAGGACTTGCTGGTAATCGGCTGTAAAATGGCTTCTACGAATGTTGCCGCTGAAGTCGACAGATCCTCCGAGCATCCCTTAACTCCTAAATCGGAAGTTGACGGGGCATTCAGCAGCGGAGCGGCAGAGGAAGAGGGCCTAGGAATCTTGGCCGCCTTATGCGAAGGTTCTGTTGAGGCCTCCGAGGTGGGATCCATCCTAAGAGCTAACCGTTTAAGCCACTGGACCACCAAGTAAAGATTAAGAACGGCCAGACGGCTGCAAAGGGTCTTGGGTACAAAGGACTGAAATGCAGCAGGGGTTGTGGTCGTGCTTCCGAACTAAGCAAAAAACCCAGCGGTCATGCGAGTCTTTATAGGTTATCTGGCACCTGCATTGGCATTTACCCTTTTTTGCTGACATCGACTGACTAGCTACAATAAACCAAGCTTTAGTAAAATAATTAGAAGAAAAAACCCCAATGGGGTACTTGGCTTTTTTGGACATCTGCACTGAAGGAGCAAAACACATGACGCGTCAGTCGTCTGTGGCTGAAAAGTTCTGAGGTCTGTGCGTGCAGACGTCACATTTAAGCCCCCTGCTTTATGGCCCTATGTGTGACATGTCACGCAGCTGCAACAGCCACGCTGAAGCTTTTGTACAGGAGCAGACGTATGGGTCACCTGAGGCGGAAAATCCCACAAGAATACTGCAACATAGGAAGAGAACATCTATGGTTATGGTAAGATTTTACACAACTTTTCTATCTCCTTCTATTCCAATGTTGCATTATTCTGTATGTGGGTGAGTGCCAAAGCTCACTGAGAATGGGGTGGTGGTCTGGTTAAGTTTCCAGGAATCTGTGAAGGATACCCCTGGCAAATCCCGCCCTGGCCCTAGAGATATGGTCCAGCTTGTAACGTTTGGTGAAAGTGTGCACTGAGGACCAAGTAGTTGCTTCAAGGATCGTGTTGGTGTCTAGTCCCTTAAAGAAGGCTCCTGAAGAATAGCAGCTCTGGTGGAGTGGGCTTTAATATTGCCCTGTAAGGTTTTCCCGTGGTATATGTGGCAGAAGGAAATGGCCTTGGAGATCTAGGTGGAAATGGTCTGTTTGGTCACTGCTTTCCCCAGGGCTATGGGGTGGAAGGAGAAAAACAGTTAGTCAGATTTTCTAATGGACTTGCTGTCACGGAGATAAAACCTAAGCTGTCTGTGGACATCCAAGGAATGGAGTACTCTCACTTTCGTCCTGCGGGTTGGGGAAAAAGGTGGGCAGGTGTATGGCCTGGCTTAAAGGTAGGTCATTCACCACCTTGGGCACGAAGGATGGGTTAGTTCTGAGAGTAACCCTGTCAAGGTGGAAGACTAGGAATGGTGGGTTAGTCTTCAGAGCTTGTAGCTCTGAGACCCTCCTGGCTGAGTTCAGAGCCACCAATAAAACAGTTTTCCATGTGCAAAGTTTTAGGGAGGTGTTGTCTGCTGGTTCAAAAGTAGCTAGGGTGAGTTTTTCCATTACATAGTTAAGATTCCAGGGAGGAGGGGATGGTTTCCTGGGGGGTCTTAGGTGAAGTACCCCTTTGAGGAAGAGTTTGGCAGAAAGTCTGGATGCTAGGGATGAATTCAGAGGGAGACGGGGCAAAGATTGCAGACAAGTGTGCTTTTACAGAGGAGTAGGACAGACCTGTCTGCAAAAGTTCACACAGGTAAGACAGGACTGAAGAGATGTCGCTTGCCAGCAGGGTCCAACTGTCTTTTGCGACACCATATGGAAAACCTTTTCCACTTTGAGAAGCAAGATTTTTTTGTATTAGGTTTCCTGACCTCCTGCAAGACACTGAGCACGTCCTCTATGTACAGGTGTCTGAAGGGGATCAGAGTCCTATCAACCACAGGGTGAGGTGCAGAGACTGCTACTATGGGTGTATCTGTGATCCCCTGTGCGGTGTGAGGAGGTCCACTAAGGGGATAACGTCTGGTGACTGCCCTTGGACAAATGAAAGAGAAGGGGGAATCAGTGCCGTCTTGGCCAGTAGGGAGTCACCAGCAAGATTTTTGGTCTGTCCTGTTGAATTTTCAGCAGCACCTTTTGAATCGATGGGAAGGGGGGAAAGCATACAGAAATTTCCCCTTCCAAGAAATGGAGAAGGCATCTGCTGCCAGTGCCTTTCAGTTTTGTGTCTTGGTGCAGAAGCCAAGAAGTTGCCTGTTGGAGGATTCAAACGTGTCTATTTGAGGTGTACCCCACCGGTTAACCAGATCCAGGAAGACATCCCTGTGAAGCATCCATTTGTGGTAGTTTGTGATGGCTCTGCTGAGATAATCTGCCTGGGAGCTGTAAAGAGAAGGGATGTAAACTGACTGCAGGATAAGCCCTTGTGAGGTGGCCAGCTCCCACACCAGCAGAGCTAGTCTGCAAAGGAGGTAGAATTTGGTCCCTCCCTGTTTGTTGAGATACCAACGGACAGTGATGTTGTCCGTGAAAACCTTGAATGGGCCTTGCAAAGCAAGGAGAATTGCTCTCATCTCTCTGACACTGATGTGCTCTAGTTTGTGCGTTTGGCTACACACCCTGCACATGTCTTTGGCTTAGAGTTGCCCCCCAGCCCAGATCTGAAGCATCTGTATGCATGATCTGTGTGGGTGGGGGTGGTTGGAGGAGACGACTTGGGTTGTTGGCCACTTGCATCAGCAACCACTGAATTTCTTGTTTTAAGCAAGGTAGAAAGGGGACCCTGAATTCCAGGGGATGAGAATGTTGGGTCCAGACTGACCGAGGATACCACTGTAACTTTCTCATGTGCAGTCTTGCTAAGGGGAGTATGAGTATAGTGGCTGCCATGTAACCCAGACGTCTTGGGAACTGCCTTGCTGTCAGTTTGGATGCTTGGAGTACACAAAGCAGGTGGTCTGTCAAGGATAGTACCTTGTCTGGCAGCAGGTAGGCCTTCATGAGGTCTGTGCGAATCCTGCACCCCGGGAAGACAATGTCCTGAGTGGGCTCCAGGTAAGACTGGTAAATTAATCTGAAATCCTAGAGACCACAATAGGGACAAAAGAAGCTGAGTGTGAAGGAGGGTCTTTTTGACTGTCTGCCTGAATCAGCAGGTCGTCTAGGTAGAGGAATATCTGGATACCTTTGTCCTGCAATAAGCAATGACTGGAGCCAGATATGGGCCTGAAAGGAGCCACAGGGCAAGACTGTTTCCTTATGAATTGAGTTTTGGCAGGGCAGTTCCTATGGAACATAGGAATGGGTGAAACTAACATGCGTCTAATGTACTGTATTTCTTTGCCTTTCTGCTGCAGAGACTTGAAGAGGTCAGCTACTTTAGTGCCAAACAAGGCAGAGTGATCTAAAGGGGGCATCAATAACCTTTGTCCTGCAGTCATCAGGCAGGGGCTGTAGACATAGCCAAGAATATCTCCTTAACGCAGAAGGTGATTCAGCTGACATAACTGAGGCTTCAGCTGCATCATAAAAAGAAGTTATGTACTCACCATAACGGTCCATCGGAGTAGGTAACTTCATTTTTCAGCAACCTGTGGGTATTGGCTCAGATTCGGATCCCAGTCGCCAGCTTTCCTAGCCAAAGATCTGACCTCCAAGCTCCTCCCCCTACCCATAATACCCTGCTACCTCCCTCTAGTCCTCAGATCGAGTTTGCCATAGTATCACAGAATACTACAATAACCAAAGGACAAACCACCTGAACATCCTAACCTGATGTCATCTGGGAAGTGGAACACAATAATCTTATAAGGACGAACTACAGGTCAGGGGGATGGAGGGAGGGTAGGTAGGTTGCTGACAAATTAAGTTACCTACTCAGATGGAACATTATGGTGAGTACATAACTTCTTTATCTGAAGTAGTTAACTTCATTTGATCAGCAACCTGTGGGACAGAGTCCCCAGCTACCAACAACTTGGGAGATCCTCATGGAAGGATATTCCGGAGCACTGCAGAGCCAAAAGATGCGCGTCTTCTGGATATTAGATCCAATTTATAATGTGTAATAAAAGTATGAGAGGAAGCCCAAGTAGCTGCTGAACAAAAGCTAAGTACCCCGTTGGGGAAACTTTTCTTGCCTCAGACCGATGTCAGTAAAAGTTAATAACTGTATTTCTTGTGAGAAGCAAATACCTCATAAGGATTTCCACTCCTATTGTATTCCATGTCTAGGCCCTGACCACGACGTCACTGGTTGTCAGTTTTGTGCTAGGTTTAACAAGCGCACTATTAAACTTCGGTTTGATTTTGCCCGACATTATTTTGGTAGAAAATTCAATTACACCATGCCATCGGAAATTTCCACGACCGCACTGCATAAAAAGCGCAAGGACAAGGACAGGCATCCGAGGCCCAAAACTGACGACGAGGCCTCTTCCAGGCCAGTCGCCGGTTCTCAGCGAGGGGCCTACGCAGCCCCTGAAAACCGTTTCCACAGAACCACAGACCGCATCCAACTCCCACGTGGAGCTGGCTGGGCCTTCGGATGCACTAGGCCTTCAGCTTACCGATCCTAAACCTACAGAGGGAATCGAAGTAGCTGAGCAATCCACAGTTACAGAGGGTGTTTTCAGACCTACCCAGTTAACCATTAAAACCTCTGTTAAGTCTAAGCCCCCCTTAAAAGCAAAGAAGTAGACAACTCTCTCCAGGACAGGCTTCCATGCCTAAGAAACAAATGCTAAAAATGGCAGAGGACCTAATCACCCTGATCAGGGGGTCCCATCCCCCACCTGATAAAAAGGCCCAGACAGGATGCAGACTATGAATCTTCTGACCAGGTGTCCATTTCCTCAGACTCTTCCTCGGACCTAGGATATTCTTTACCTCCTTATGAGGATTCTGATGCTGAGGAATCAATTCCATCAGCCTCTCTGCCTGCGGATTACTCCTTTGGGAAGACCTTACATACCATGAGGGAGCATTTCCATTGGGAAGGTCAGGATTACTCAGAATCCAAGAAAAGGCTCAGACTTCCTTTTATTGCCTCAACACAGACCCCTTGCTATCCCGCCAGTTTTAGACACTGTGGATGATGTGTACACTGAATCCAGTTTGAACCCTGACTCCTTACCCCCAGCCCCAGTTAAACCTGATAGATATTACAGAGTCCCTGACTCTCACAAATTTCTGTACAAAAGCCCTGTTGCTGACCCTGAAACTATTTCTCAGGGACCCAAAGGGATTAAGGCCTCATCAGCAAAAAAAAACAGTTCCCTCTGACAGAGATTCCAGAGCTTTAGACAGATGGAGAAAGAAGGTATATACGTCTGCAACTTTAGCAATGAGAGCCTTGAATTGCCAGTTTCACATGCTAAAATATCAGCAATTTTTGATGTCTCAATTGAAACAAAAGATGCTTCCAGATTCAGATCCTCCTAACTGAATGCAGGATTTATTACATGCTGCTGAACAAGTGGGAAAACATACTTTGCAATGTGGGTTTGACTCCTTAGAGGCCTCCTGTAAAGCAGCAGATGTCCTTCATGGATGCATCTGCAGTCATAACAAGTGGGTTGTCCTGTCGTCAGGCAGCCCTGCAGTCGGCCGGATTCCAAAGTCCGGGTCCGGCTTCGGCTGATGTCGCACTCCACCCGACGTCATCTCTGTTGGTCTTCGGGTATAAAAGCATCAGCCAACGCCATTTTCCTCAGTCTTTCTTGCCGCGTGGCGCCCGAAGCAGAAGCTGTTCGCAAGTGCCGGTCGGTCGGATCCAGAGATTACTTCTACCGAATACTACTTCGAAGACTTCTAAAGCTAAGTACCACGTTGGGGACTCTTTCTTGCCTCAGCCGATGTCAGAAAAAGTTAACAATTGTGTAACCTGTGGGAAACAAATACCTCAAAGATTTCCACTCTTACTGTCTGCCTTGTTTAGGCCCAGCCCACGACGTAGCAGCCTGTTTGGCCTGTGCCTCTTTCAACCGATGAACGCTTAGGCGTCGGTCGGAGTTTGCAGAACAGTTTTTCGGTTCTGATTTTGCGTACATTATGCCGTCGGATCCTCCGACTACCCCCAAAAAACGCAAAGATAAAGACCGACACTCGCGGTCCGCGTTTTCGGCCGAAACCACGGTAAAGCAAACCGCGAGTGTCTCGGTTTCGGCCGAAACCGAGAAAACTGCTCAAAGTACAGCTGAACCTATTCTTACAACTGAGGCGCCTGCTACAACTCTTGAATCGACCTCAGAAATTTTACCCACTATGGTGGTTGACTTATCAGACACCATCCCCTTGGATGTCTCTACCCCAGCACGTGGTGCTGCTAGGCCTCCAGCTGCCATGTCCATTAAGGCCTTCGCCAGGGCTAAAGCAGCCAAGACTACTAAAACAGTGCCTGTTAAACCCCCCACATCCAGGCCCTCTTCTAGTTCTCAAATGCTTTCTTTGGCAGAAGATTTAATTTCTTTAATTAGAGGATCTCAATCTCACCCAGACAGGGCCTCTCAGCCCCAGAGAAGAGACCTAGGGCAGAGCCCCTGAGCCAGTGTCTTCTGATGATTCTGCTGATGAATCAGACATAACTGACCAGCCTGAGGCTCCCTTCTCCAATTTTGAAGATTCTGATGCTGAAGAATCCATTCCAGCGGCTTGGCCACGAGAAGAACTCTCCTTTGGGGAAACCTTGCATGGCATGCGAGAACAGTTCCAATGGCAGCAACAGGATTTTTCAGACTCCAGAAAAGACTTAGGACCTTTCTGCACCTCCCACAGCACAGGCCCTTAGCTATACCTCCTGTTCTCTCTGTGGTGGATGATGCTTTCAATGATGTTTGCTCCGCTCCAGATTCTTTACCCCCAGCCCCTGCCAAACCAGACAGATTTTACAGGGTGCCAGATACTCATCACCACCTTTACAAGGCCCCACTTGCAGACCCAGAAACTATATCCCAGGGTCCCAAGGCAGTAGCGACCACAGCTAAAAACCCTATTCCTTCTGAAAGGGAAGCAAGGTCACTAGACAGATGGGGTAAAAGGTCTACACTTCAGCTACTCTCTCAGCTAGAGCTTTAAACTGTCAGTTTCACATGATACAATACCAAGAGTTTATGCTTGATCAGTTAACTAAAAACTAACCACTGATGAATCTCTTGATAAGAAATATGTATTAGAGATGGTAAATAACATACAACAGGTTAGCAACCATTCCTTAAAATGTGGCTATGATGCACTGGAGGCTTCATTTAGATCAGCCATGACAGGCACAGTGATAAGAAGGCATGCATGGCTAAAGGAACAAGCTTTACGGATCATGTTAAAGCTAAGTTGCTAGATGCTCCTATGGACAAGACAAGTTTGTTTGGTACACCTGCCCAGCAGGTTATGAAGAAAATGGAAGAAAAGGCAAAATCTGTTCAAACTGTTAAAGATTTCTTGCAGGTTCAACCCCAAGGTTTAGCAGGAACTGGCCTGCCAAAAATTGGTCCTTTCCTGACTCCACAAAATTTCAAAGGGGCAGGAATAGGCGTTCCAGAGGCAGAAACCAATCCAGAGGAGGTGCCTACAGAGGGCGACAGTGGCAAGGTAACAACAGAGGCACAGACACAGCCACTGCCACTACATCAGCACAACCACAGTGACTTAATCCTAAATCCGCCTACCAGGGAACAAATAGCAGCTCCTCTAGGCGGAAAGTTAACCTTATTTTCAAAGAACTGGCACTACATAACAAAAGACAAGTGGATTTTACAAACCATAGATCAAGGTTACCGGTTTCACTTCCACACTTTACCAGTCAAAAGAGGAATGCCAAATCTACCTCCAAATAAAAAAACAGAGGCTCTACGCCAGATAATGGAGTTAGCAAACATGAGAGTTGTGGAAAGAGTGCCAACATCAGAACAAGGAAAGGGGTTCTACTCCGGACTATTCCTAGTTCCAAGAAAGGAAAAAAGCTGGAGACCAATTCTCGACCTGTCCACCTTAAATACATACATCATTGTCCCAAAATTCAAAATGCTGACCCTACAGCAACTTCTTCCCATGCTGGGCAAGGAGTCTTGGCTGGTAACTCTAGATCTCAAGGAGGCATACCTGCACGTCCCCATTCGACCAATCTGCAGAAGATACCTCAGATTTCTTGCAGGATCAGAGCACTATCAATTCTCAGCATTGCCCTTTGGCTTATCTACTGCGCCCAGAGTATTCACAAAATGCCTGGCATCAGTAATCGCCCATTGCAGACTACAGGAATTCAAATTTACCCATACCTGGACGACTGCCTGCTACAAGGGGACAACAAAAGCAAGCTGACAACAGATTTACAAAGGGTCATTTACTTGCTACAAGGACTGGGCTACACAGTCAATTTACAAAAGTCAAGGCTGATACCATCCCAAACAAGGACATTCTTGGGCGGAATTGGACACAGTACAACAAATGGCATTCCTGACTACAGAAAAACAAAAAGAACTTCCTCTTTACTTCTTGGCACTAACAAAACTGAACAAGTTAACAGCAAGAAAAGTTCTGCAGGCCTTGGGCTTCATGGCATCATGCATAATCTTGGTCCCATTGGCCAGACTACATATGAGGAAACTACAGTGGTACCTAAAGAATTTATGGTCCCAACACAGACACAGTCTAGAGACAGAAATCCCACTAATTCCATGCTTAAAACAGGAGTTCCTATGGTGGGCTCAGGCATGCCAGTCAAACCCAGGCCTACCCTTTCGCAGATGTCAACCAAGCCAGACCATCACAACAGACGCTTCAGACCTAGGATGGGGGGCCCACATGCTGGACAAATGCGTGCAAGGATTGTGGACACAGGATCAACTTCACCTGCATATCAATCTAAAAGAAATGCTGGCAGTAAAACTGGCAATCCAAAAGTTCAAACCATTTATCAAAGAGGGCCAGTTGATGATAAGGACAGACAACACCACAGTCATGTGGTACATCAACAAACAGGGAGGCACTCATTCATATCCCCTATGCAGAATGACCTTGGAGCTGTGGACCCTGGCACTCAGCTACAACATTCAGTTACAGGCAATATTTGTACCGGGGAAAGACAATACTCTAGCAGACATATTAAGCAGAACCACTTCGGATGCCCACGAATGGAAGCTGCACCCGGACATCTTCAAGACCATCTCGAAGAAATGGGGAATGCCACAGATAGACCTATTCGCATCACCTCTCAATCACCAGCTCAAAAGATTCTGCACAAGGACATTCCACCCACTAGCATGGAAAGTGGACTCACTCTCCTTCAACTGGAAAGGCCTAACAGCATATGCATTCCCACCTCTTCCTTTGATACACAAGGTACTACTAAAAATCAAGGAAGAACGTCCAAGGATAATCCTGATAGCTCCAAACTGGCCAAGACAACACTGGTACCCACTACTGAAGAGCATGTCTCGGAACAATATATGGCCAATACCCCTGATGCCTTTGATGTTGACTCAGAACAACTACAGCATCATACATCCAAACCTAAAACGCTGCAACTGACTGCATGGAACATCACATAGCAGCAGCTAATCCAGAACTTTCCCAAAGAGTTAAAGACATTATTCTTGAAGCACGAGACCTTCAACAAGAAGGAACTATGCTGGAAAATGGAAAAGGTTTGTCATTTGGAGTGCGGAAAGAGGAAAAGATGTGTCAAACATAGATATGCCTAACATTCTGGAGTATCTGGCGAACTTCTTCATTCAGGCCTGTCCTACTCCTCCATCAAGATACATGCATCAGCTATTTCAGCAGAATACAGCTTTGATCCACCTGTTTTTCGCACCCTTTGCTCAGGCAGTTCCTCAGAGGAATCAAGAATGTAAAACCTCCAAGGAAACCACCATTACCAGCTTGGGATTTAAACTTTGTGCTAGAAAAGTTGACACTATCACCCTTTGAACCAGCAGCAACAGCAGACCTACAACACCTGTCATGGAAAACTGCTTTCCTACTGGCAATTACTTCAGCAAGGAGGGTTTCAGAACTACAGGCCTTAATGGCAGTGCAACCCTTCCTAATCTTCCACCAAGATAGAGTGTCCATGAGGACTAATCCTACATTTATGCCCAAGGTGGTATCCAGAGTGTCTTTAAACCAGGCAATCCACCTTCCTACCTTCTTTCCCAACCCACAAAACCGAGGGAAAGAATACTGCATACCTTGGATGTACATAGACAGCTACGCTACTACTTGGACAGAACAAAAATAGCAGAAAGACTGACCAACTTTTGTAGCCTATGCAACAGGAAGGGAAGGAAAAGCTATTTCCAAACAGACAATCTCCAAATGGATAGGAAATTGCATACGATACTGTTACTCCTTCCATGGAAAACCAATTCCACAGAACATAAGACCTCATTCTACAAGGGCAACAGCCACTACCACAGCCTTCTTACGAGGAGTGGCAACCAAAGACATTATTGAGGCGGCTACTTGGACCTCCGTGCATACATTTGCCAAACATTATAATTTGCCTCTATATTCCAGATCCCGAGCAGGGTTTGCCACTGCTGTACTGCAAGGGATCCTAAACACACCATAATCTACCTTTATCCTCCTCCCTAGTTGGCTATGGTATTCTACCCACTTGTTATGACTGCAGATGCATCCATGAAGGACATAGTACAGTTTTGTACCTACCATAAATGTAGATGTCCGAACTGGATAGCATCTGCAGTCAGGATTACCCTCCTCCTTCCCTCTGTGGTACTCCTAGGGTGTTTACCCTCCTAATAGCTAGCTGTTGGGGAGTCTTTATGGTGTATTTGTTTGTATATCTGTACATATATGCTTATTGTTGTGTTTACCTCTATCTATTTGGAAACATTGGCATCTATCCAAATTTTAGCCTGCAAGAGGGCTACTGGCATCTGGGGCAAGAAACACTGAGGAAAATGGCGTCGGCTGATGCTTTTATACCCGAAGACCAACAGAGATGATGTCGGGTGGAGTGCGACATCAGCCGAAGCCGGACCTGGACTTTGGAATCCGGCCGACTGCAGGGCTGCCTGACGACAGGACAACCCACTTGTTATGACTGCAGATGCTATCCAGTTCGGACATCTACATTTATGGTAGGTACAAAACTGTACTTTACAGGCTCTTGTCATTAGAATGCATGCTTGGTTAAAAAACGTACGTTACCAGATCATGTTAAGATCAAATTGCCATTTTAAAATTTGTTGGTCGAAAAGTGTAATGACTGCAACACAGTGTAACACGAACATCGGGTAGAGTGAGCTCGAACCCTCAGGGGCTCAGGTCGACCAGAGCTTCTGTATGCGAGGAGGATGCATTGGGAAATCCATCTAGCTAAGGTTATTTTAGTCATTGGCTTACCTAGACAGGACTTAACAAATGAAACAAAGAGTTGATCTGATTTTCGAAATTCAGCTGTTCTGTTTAAGTAAAATCGCAACTGTCTATGTACATCCAGACAATGAAGTCTATACTCTCCTTTGTTCTGATAATTAGGAAAGAAGACAGGTAGATTGATGGACTGGTTAATGTTGGCTTCGGAAGCCACTTTAGGCAGAAAGGACGGATTAGTCCTGAAGGAAACCCTGTCTTTATGAAAAATTATGTATGGAGGCTTACTGCAAAGAGTGTGAAGCTTTGATATCCCTCCTAGCTGAGGTAATAGCAATCAGGAAGGCAGTTTTCCAAGATACATACTTTAAGTTGACTGAAGCTGCAGGCTCAAAGAGGGGGCCAAGTCAGAGCCTGAAGAACTAGGGTTAAATCCCATGGAGGAACTGCATCTTTAACAGGGGGGTCTTAACGGGAAAGTTCCTTTCAGGAAGGTCTTGCAAACCTTAGAGGAAGCTAGGGGGCCAAAACTGTTTCCAACATGGAAGTGGGAAATAGCTGCCAAATGAACTTTAACAGTAGAAGAACTAGACCCTTGATGAAAAATAGAGGATAGAAAGTCAAGGACTGCTGGGATAGGAGCCATAAAGGGATCCAAATTCCTATGCTCCACCCAGATAGAGAAACGCTTCCATTTACTCTTGTAGATTTTCCTGGTAGAAGGCTTATGAGCGGCCACCAGGATGGCCTTAACTGAAGATGAGATACCGGGAGTCCTAGCCATTAATGGAACTGGATCAACCAAGCTGAGAGCTTGAGGTTACCAGGTCGGGGTCTTCAATCCCAAGGGATGAGAAATCAAATCCGGAATGGGATCTAATATCCAGGGAGGATGTACTAGATGAGACCGTAGGCATGGGAACCAGGTTTGGTGAGGCCAGAATGGGGCTATGAAGATAACTCTGCTCACCAACAAACGAGATTTCTGCAAGAATTTCGTCATCCACGGGAGAGGAGGATAAGCATAAAGAAGACCGGATAGCCAAGCATGAACCAGAGCATCTCTGAGGACTTCCCCTGGTGGGGGAATTAGAGCGAATAACTCGCTGCACTTTGTGTTCGAAGGCGACACGAACAGATTGCAGCAAGGTTGACCCCATCTGAGGAAGATCTGTTCCGCTACTAAGGGGTTCAGAGACCACTCTTAAGGTGAGAGGATAGTTCGACTCAACCTGTCCGCTAGAATGTTTGACCGACCCGGTATGTGCGTTGCTATGGGAAAGCGGTTGGTGGATACCACCCATTTCCACACTCTCATGGCCTCTCGGCAAAGTGGGTAAGATCTGGTTCTCCCCTGCTTGTTGATGTACCAGACTACTGACATGTTGTCTGAATTGCAATAGTCCCCGGAGGAAGAAGGGAATGGAGAGCCTGCAACGCTAGAAGTACCGCCCTCATCTCCAGGACACTGATATGCAAAGAGATCTCTGTGTGAGCCCACGTGCCTTGGACTGATCTGCCCATGCAATGCTCCCCCCACCCGAAGAGAGATGTGTCCGTGGTCACTGTGACTTGGGGTGGGGACATGGAGAAGGGGAGCCCTTCCCGGAGGTCCCTGGAGTGGAGCCACCAAAGTAGAGATTCCCTGCAAACCCTGCTCAGGGGAATAGGTGTAGACAGGGGATGACGTAGGATGGACCACTGGACCTGTAAGGTCCATTGGAGGATTCTCATTCAGACGTGCGATCGGCGACAGGTTGATGGCCGCTGCCATGGACCCCAGGGCCCTCAGGACTAATTCCGCTGGAGGGGCTGATGATTGTAGAAGAGCCAAAACGTGAAGATTTAGGTTGCGGAGTCTGTCCGCCGTCAGAAAGACTTAGGATTGTATAGTGTCTATCCTGGCCCCTATGAAATCCAAGATCTGAGTAGGCTGAAGGGAGGATTTTTTGTGGTTGATCGTGATCCCTAGAAGGTGGGCTAGATGTAAGTAGTAGTCCCTGCCTGAACATAATAGATGCTTGGTGGGGGTGGTTAGGAGCCAGTCTTCCACGTAAGGAAAGATCTGTATTCCCTGAAGCCTCAGGTGGGCCCCTACAACTACCATGACCTTGGTGAACACCCTGGGGGCTGTGGTGAGACCGAAGTGTAGGACCCTGAACTGATAATGTCTGGCTCCCAGCCGAAAGCGGAGAAACCTCCTGGATCGTCTGTCCATTAGAATGTGGTAGTACGCATCCTTGAGGTCTATCGAGCACATCCAGTCGTTCTCCTGTAAAAGTGGGAGAATGGATTGAATAGTGACCATCCGGAACTTTTCTTTGGCGACTGACAGGTTCAGTGTGGACAGGTTGAGAATTGGCCACAAGTCCCCAGTCTCTTTTTTGGCACCAAAAAGAACCTGGAGTAAAAGCCTGATCCGGATTTCCCAGGGGGGGGGGGGGGGGACGTGCTGGATGGCTATTTTTCTTAGCAGCTCTCTTATTTCGAAGGCTGCTACCTCCCTCTGATTGGGTGGGACATTGGGGAGGCTCCCTGACCAGAGGAGACGTTAGGAATGGAAATGAATAGCTTCTGGATATGATTCGGAGCACCCAGCAATCTGTTGTGATGGACTCCCAAAGTGCTAGGTGCTCCGAGAAGCGCCCCTAACTGCCTCCAGAGAGGAGCAGTCGGGCAACCCCTCAGGGTTGCTGCTCGGGTTGTTCGGAAAAGGGTTCCCTCGACCCTAAATTCTTCGGCCCCCCTGTGCCTCTGGGCCGGCGTCCACCCTGTCCTCCTCTGCCTCTGAAGGATGAAGGATCCGGAGCGAAATGGGATTGTTGAGATTTCCGGAACCACATCTTCTTTTGTCCTTTTTGGTTCCTGGAGAAGGACCTCTGAGGAGCTGAGAAGCGGATCCTGACGGCAGACGTCTTCCCGTCTTTCTTGCTCTGGAGAAGCGAATCGGATGGTTTTGCCAAAAAGCGTAGAACCATCAAAAGGGGCGTTCGCAAAGGACACCTTGAAGGGTTCTGCAAAGTCACAGAGACGGAGTCAGGCCTGTCGACGTAAGACAATGCCTGTTCTGCTAGCTCTAGCCGCTCCCTCCGTGGCATGGGAGAGAAGCTGCATAGATTTGTTAGTAATCGACTTAAGCGTGGCCATTAGAGCCGAGAAGGTCCGTTTGTCCTCGGCCGACGGACTCTGGGGGTGATCCAGCGTACTCTGATTAGGTCCCGCTGGAGCCGAATTACATGTGCCATATAGTTCATTGACCTTACAGAGAAGGTCTCTGAAGCGAACATCCGCTTTCCAAGGCGGTCCATCGTCCGAGACTCCTTGTCTGGAGGATGTACCGAGGAACTCTCCTGTGCTAATTCCTTTTTAGTGGTAGCCGCCACCACCATGGCATCCACTGGGGCACCCTTGCTCCAAAGTGTCCTGTCTGTAGGAGGGCTGAGGATCATGTCTGGTCTCTTTGGTATTGGCTCGACAGTGTCCGGCTCCTTCCATGCCCTGGTAGTTATGAGGTCCACCAGGGGATCGGCGAGAGGGGACACTCAAGAGGTAGATGGGCCTGCGTCAAACGCCTCCAGAAACAGACTCATCCGAGGAAGTTTTTGGGCTGACCACCCCCCTCTAATGTGTAACATTTCCATCAGGTCTCCAAAGGAGATGTCTTTGGGGGGGTGACCTTGGGGAACCTTCCCCTTCCTCTAAGTCCATGTCTTCTGTGAGGGACTCGAATGAGTCCAAGTGCATCCACTTGCACTATTGTTTGTGAGGGACCTCCTCGGGGGGGGCTGTCCGAAGAGGGCTCACCAACAATGTCCTGTTCCTCTACAGGAACCATCTGGGACGTAGGCACAGGCTGTCCCTGGGGCCAGATGATGGAAGACAGGCCCGTCAAAGGGAATGGCGGGTGGATCCATAGCAAGAACCTGGGGCCTTGAATCCTTCGAAAGGACCCACTCCACGATGTCGAATGCTGAGGGTGAACTGCTCTCCCTAGGATCCGAAAACAGTCCCCTCGGATCCGGCGTGCGGATCGGAGCCGGAGATGACCCGATCGGATCCGAAAGTAGTGCGCTCCGACCTCAGGGGAGCCGAAGGTCCACTAACCCCTCCAGATCAGACGCTCAACTCACGGCACAGAGAGCTCGGATCCGAAAGAGAATCAGACTCGAGGGTACAGTCGGTGCCGAAGTAGTAAACACTGTTGGCGCCGACATTACCCCGGCTCTGAAGCTAGTCGGATCCGACACCACCAAACCCAGATAGCGGGTTGAAGGAGCAATGGGGGTGAAAAAAGGGGTCGAGCTCCCCCCTGGAGGGGGGGGGGGGCAAGAGCACTCCCATCTGCAGCTGGGCCTGAAGAAATCGACGCATCATCCCGTCCATGTCTGCGTCAGATGGACTTCTAGTTGACCTGGATGAGGCAGTTGAGGCTCCGGGGAGAAACGTGGAGAACGAAGCCAGGAGGGGGAAGACCCGGAGACCTTAAGGGGAGAGGCAAGCTGATTAGACTGCGGGCCGATGGAGCTGACTCGGCCAGCCTCTTGTGGCTACAGTGCGCCCCTCTCTCCCGCTCCTTGTCCTTCCTATCTTTCTTTCTGCCGTCCCTTTCCTCCTGGACCGAAGAGGGAGGTTGAGTCCCGGGCCAGGGGATCGGGAGCGGTAAGTGGAGCAGCCGCAGCTGGTGCCAGAGAGGGAGGATGACGAAGTGGAATCAAGGGGCAAAAGGCCCGCAAAGATTAGCTTCGTCTTCCTACCCAGGCAAATAACGCATGGAGTGTGGCCATCCGTTGGGGACAGCTTATGGCCACACTCGGAGCATTTAGAAAACATAGCTTTTGGGCCTTCAGACATTTTGAAGAAAAAGGAAAGAACAGGCCCACATGCACACACCTTCACACACAGAGAGGGGGAGGGGAAATTAACTTTTAACTCGACTAAAAAACTTTAAACTACCCAAAAAGTACTAAGAGAGAGAAGGGAACCATACACACAAAGTTCAGAAAAAATTTTTGACAGAAGAAAAGTGTAAAAAACTTTAAACTCACAGCACCCACGCTAGGAGCTCATTCGAAGATGCTTAAAGAAGCCGCAGCAAATGAGATCTGAGGACTAGAGGGAGGTAAGCAGGGTATTATGGGTAGGGGGAGGAGCTTGGAGCTCAAATCTTTGGCTAAGAAAGCTGCCGGCTCGGATCCGAATTGGATCAGATACCCACAGGTTGCTGATCAAATGAAGTTAACTACTTCAGATTTGCACCTTATGGAGTGCCTGTTCACCTGACAAGGGAGAGGTAGGAGGAAGGACAGTGAGGCTTTGGCTGCAAAGTCTGGGATGTTGGCCAATTCCTTAGTGGCTTTGTCTAGCAAGGCTTAGAAATACTTGGCCATGCGAGTCTGGTAATTTGTGGCCCTGAACGACAGAGTGACAGAAGTGTAGATCTTCTTGCCCTGATGTTCCACTGTCTTGGTCAGCTGGGAGTATGGCTGTAGTCGGTACAAGTTTGGAAGCCATATCAGTGGAAATGGAAATAGTGGCATGGTCAGCTGGAGGGCACTTAAGGAGAAATTTCTCTGATTCTGGAACTTTGTACAATCTGTCAGACCTGCACGGGGCAGGTGGTTGTGAGTCAGGGTTAAGGGATGCTGAAGAAAAGGCATCCAGAAATACCGGTAGAATAGGAGGGACAGCAGGAGGACTAGGAGAATCCATCTGTATGAGGTCATAGAACCTCTTCTGCACCTCAGCCATGTCAGTAGATTCCCACTTAAAGTGGTCTTTCATTTTGCAGATGGTTTCCCCGAAGGTTAAATCCTCAACTGAGGAGTCAGGGTCAATCCCAGGGGGAGGTGATCTGTTAAGTGTAAGATAGGGTGTCCTCTGAGGAAGGGTCAAAGTTCCTCTTTGTCTCTCCTTACAGTATCAGAGGTTTGAGGCCTTCGACTTGAGAGTGATGGGACTATGCTAGGGCTTCCTACTGTGGTAGGGCGTAGGGCCATGAAGGCATTGAATAGACTTTGGCTGAAAGCCTGCCAATCGGGTGTGCTTTCAGGCAGTGGAGAGAGATGTTTGGTCTTTTGTTTCTTAAGAGGCCTAGCTGTCATCTGGGTAGGAGAAGGACTCGAGTCAGAAGAATGGATGGGATCGGCGGAATCAGATAGGCCCACAGAGAACGCTGGTCCCTCCCCACCCAGCGTCTAAGGCAGACGTTGGTAATGCCTCTATGGAGGTGCCGTCCGCTCAGAATTGTGCGGCTTCCTTGTAGGTACCCGCTTTATCCTGTCTGGCGGAAGCAGATTCCTCTGCTAGGCCAATGTCAGCCACAGGCTGAGGTACAGGCAGTAGAGGAGCAGCAAAAGAGGTAGGACACAAGGATTTGGCCGTCCTCTTAGCCGGTTCTGTCAGGACATCGGATGCACCTTCCATCCCTAACACAAGTTGCTTTAACCGTTGGTTCTCCACGTAAAGGTTCAGTGCAGGCAAACAGCAACATAAGGTCTTAGGAATGAACGCCTGACAAACAGAGCAGTTCTCGTGGTCATGTTCTTTACCCAAACAAAAAAGGCACTGATTGTGGGTGTCTTTGTGGGGAATCTGCCAGCCACATTTACACTTGCCCCTTCTGGATGACATGAACAAACTGCATGTAAAAAGAAAATTGACTGAAAGGTTCCCCAACGGGGTACTTATCTGTGTGTTTTTAATCAGACGTCCGCAAGTAGCATGAACACCTGGTGTATGACTGGTGTTAAAAGTTGTGAGGGCTGGTGCATGCAGACGTCACTTTTAAGGCCCACATAGCTACTGCCACATCAGACGCCCGACGCACCCTGAGGGAATGAAAAAAGTACAGTTGTGTACACTTACCATAAATATAGATGTCCGAGTGTATTCACTGTTGCAGTCATCACACTTGGGTTGCTGTCGCTCCAGGACGGACGTCAGGGGGTATAAAAACAAGCAGCAGACACCATTACATCAGTTTTCTTGCCCCAAATGTCAGGAGCCCCCCAAAAGGGAGCCAAGTTATGGTGGGGGAAAACACCACCAGTAAAATGTAAATACCAATACCCCTGAAAAGGGGGGAGGGTAGTAAAACGCATAGAGAGTTTAGAGACAGAGAGAGAAAGATGGAGAAAAACCAGGGGCTGGAGGGACTGCAACAGTGAACACACTCGAACATCTACATTTACGGTAAGTGTACACAACTGTAGTATGTTCTTCGTGTTTCACTGTTGCAGTCATCACACTTGGGTAGATTCCCAAAGCTGAAGAAGGGTGGAGGCAGTCACTAAGAGTTAGAGCTGGCTAGAATGCCTTGCAGGACTGCTGTTGCAAAACCTGCCCTGGATTTGGAAGAGATAGGCAAGTGGTAATGCTTGGTGATGATGTGAACAGAACTCCAGGTAGCAGCTTCCAGAATGCCCCCGGTAGAAACTCCCCTGAGGAATGCTGTAGAGATAGACGTTGCCCTAGTGTAATGTGCTCTGACCCTCTGAGGGGTTGGGTATTCCATGGTGCTTGTAGCAGAAATGTATGCAATGTGCTATGCATTTGGAAATGGTTTGCTCTGAAATGGCCTTGCCCTCTGCCCCTGCTGCAAAGCTGACTAGTAACTGGTCAGATTTTCTGAAGGGCTTAATCCTGATCAAGGTAGAATCTGAGCTGTCTGTGCACATCCAAGGAGTGCAGGATCCTTTCTCCTTTATTTTGAGGATTAGGGAAGAAGGTAGGCAAGTGGATGGATTGATTGAGAGCCACACTAGGCATAAAGGAAGGGTTAGTCCTGAGGGAAACCCTGTCCGCATGGAAAATAATGAAGGGTTCCACAGCCATAAGTGCTTGCAGCTCAGACACCCTTCCAGCTGAAGTGATGGCCAGAAGCAAAGCTGTTTTCCAAGAGAGGAATTTTAGCGTTGCTGACAGCAGGCTCATAAGGGGGTAGTGCCAACTTTTCCAGTACAAAGTTAAAGTCCCAAACAGGGGTGGGGACAGAGGATAATCTTGGCATTCCCAGTGGAAATGCTCTCTTAAAGTACGTAAGGTTTTGCCAAAAGAAATATCCTCTGGAGGAGAGGCAGAGGGAATGGATTTCACTGCATCAGACTCCACACAAGCGGATAAGGGCATGTCTTCATAATCAGAAACCTCAAGAGTCGTCAGACTCTTGGTTTGTTGAAGCTGCTGGGGAACTGATCTCTTTCTCTTCGCAGTGGAAGGCCGACTTCCCCTAATCAGCATAATAAGGTCTTTTGCCATTCTAAGCATTTCATTTTGTTGCAAGGGAGCTGCATGCGCTATGGTAGTCTGTTTTCTAGGTGTAGTGCGTACTCTTGCCTTAGAAACTCTGTAGTTTTAGACAGAACTGAAGTAGTTGTTTTTTTGTCGAACATCGGTAGTGCAAAGAACTTCCTCAGAAGCCGGTGCCTGCACAGCGGCTCTGGACCCATCCAAGGTAGAGACATCTGCCAGTTCCATAGTCGAAGAGTCTCACTGCCTACCTGACTCCAAACGGGTCTTGGTAGAGGCCTGCGAATCCACTGAAGCGGGCATCAGGGGCTACGAAAGCAACTCACTGAGTACTGGTGAACTGGCGACTAGCTTAACGGAAGCGTCATCGGCAGCTTTGACCTGTGTAGTCTGTCTTTATCCTTACATTTTTTTAAGAAAATCAGTAGTCCGATGGCTTACCGAAGTCATTTCGGAATACGGAGATCGAGAAAGTACAGTTGTGTACACGTACAATAAATGTAGATGTGAGTGTATTCACTGTTGCAGTCATCACACTCGGGTTATCTGCCTGCAGGTAGCCCTCAGTCGGCCCGAATACCAGTGTCTTGGGATTTCTGCGTCAGATGCTGTCGCCTCTTCCAGGATGTCAGAGGTATAAAACATGCAGCCAATGCCATTACATCAGTTTTTCTTGCCCCAAAAATAGGGAGCAATTACATGGTGTGGAACACCTCCAGTAAAAAGTAAATACCACAGCCATAAGATATGGCCAAAAAGAAGATAGGTAGAAAGCATAGAAGAGTCAAGGGGCTGGAGGGAGGGTAACCAGGACTGTAACAGTGAATACACTCAAACATCTACATTTATGGTAAGAGAACACAACTGTACTATGTTGTTAGTGTTTCACTGTTGCAGTCATCACACTTTGGTTGATTTCCAAAGCTGAGGAAATGTGGAGGCAGTCAAGAAATAGTAGGGCTGGCTAGCAGGCCTTGTAAGACTGCTGTGGCAAATCCAGCTCTGGATTTAGAAAAGACAGGTAAGTGGTAGTGCTTGGTGAAGGTGTGTACAGAACTCCAGGTTGCAGCTTCCAGGATGTCTCTGGTAGGGACTTCCCCCTAAGAAATGCTGTAGAGGTTGAGATAGCCCTAGTGGAATGAGTTCTGATCCCCTGTTGGGTAGGTTTTCCATGGTGGTTGTAGCAGAAATTGATGTAGTGTGCTATCCACTTGGAAATGGTTTGCTTTGAAATGGCCTTGCCCTCTGCTCCTGTAGCTGAGTGGACTAGCAGATGGTCAGATTTTCTGAAAAGCTTAGTCCTATCAAGGTAGAACCTGAGCTGTGTCTGTGCACCTCCAAGGAGTGCAGGATCATTTCCCTTTTATTCTGAGGATCAGGGAAAAAAGGTTGGTAAAATGGATGGATTGGTTTAGAGGCACACAGGATACCACCTTGGGCATAAAAGATGGGTTAGTCCTGAGGGAAACCCTGTCAGCATGGAAATTAATGAAGGGTTCCACAGCCATTAGTGCCTGCAACTCAGGTGCTCTTCTTGCTGAAGTGATGGCTAGAAGTAAGGCTGTTTTCCAAGAGAGGAATTTTACCTGTGCTGAAGCAGCAGGCTCAAAAGGGGGAAGCACGGGAGCGTGGGCTTCTCTAGTACAAAGTTAAGCTCCCAGGCAGGGGTGGGTGATGTCCTCTGGGGGGGGGGGTCTTATATGGTTAGCTCCTCTCAGGAACCGTTTGACCAGAGGGTGAGAAAAGAGAGGTGGCTCAGTATTATAATGAGCTGAGATGGCCGAGGCATGAAACTTAATAGAAGAATAGGATAGGCCTTTGTGAAGCAACTCTGCTAGGTAATCTAGGATTTGAGGTAAGGTGGACATGGCTGTTTCCTATCCTTGAGACTGGCTCCAAGAACAGTATCTTTTCCATTTTTTTGAATAGGATTTCCTAGTACTAGGCCGTCTGACCTCAAGGATGATGTCCAGCACCTGTTTGCTGAGGGTTGCTGGTGGAGTATTCAGGGAATAAGCCAGGCTGCAAGGTTCAGGGTTTGCAGCTGGGGATGCAAAATCTGTCCCTGCTTCTGGGACAGCAGGGAGGGGCATCTGATGTAGGTGCAAGGGTGGCACTGCTGCCAGACTGCGTAGGAGTGGGTACCAGTGCTGGCGGGGCCAGTCCGGGACAATAAGGATTGTCCTTAGTTTGTCCGGATTGATCTTGAGTAATACTTTTGAGAGAAGGGGCAGAGGGGGGAAAGGCATAAATTGAGAGGTTTTCCCATGTAAAGGATAGGGCATCCACTTTCCATGCTTGGCTGTGTCGATTTCTGGTGCAAAATTTCCTCAATTGATGGTTTTGGGGAGAGGCAAAGAGGTCCACCTCTGGTGTCTCCCACCTGTGGGTTAGAAGTTTAAATGATTTGGGTTCCAGTTTCCACTCGTGTGGGGTCCAGTAGATTTCTGCTTAAGTCGTCCGACAGTGAATTTTGTTTGCCTGGCAGGAACTGAGCTTGCAGGTGCACTTGGTTGCTCAAGGCTGTGTTCCACAGGGCCATTGCTAACCAGCAAAGTGGGTAGGAATGAGTCCCCCCCCCGCTTATGTACCACATAACTGTGGTTTTGTCTGTCTATCAAGAGTTGTCCTGCAAAGATAAGGTTTTTGAAGGCTGTCAGGGCATTCTGTATAGCTAACATTTCTTTTTGTTTGATATGTAGGTGAATTTTTCCTGGGCTCCATTTGCCTTGAATGCATTTGCCAGCCATGTGAGCCCCTCATGCATAGTCTGGTGCGTCTGTTGTCAGGGTTTGGGTGGCAAAGGGTTGAGTGAAAGGGAGTCCCTTGTTATGGCTGCAAGCCTCTGTCCACTAAAGGAACTCTGCCCTTACACGAGGAATGTTAGGAATAATTGTTTTCAGGTCCTGAGAATGCTGGCACCAGAGACTTTTTAAGTACCACTGAAGTTTCCTCATATGCAGTCTTGCATGTAAAATTAGAAGAATGCATGAGGCCATGAAGTCTAGGGCTTGCAGTATTCTTCTTGCAGACAGCTGGGTTCTGGTGGCCATTAGTTTGAAGTAGTTTGTCAAATAAACCTGCTTTTCTGGAGTAAGAATGCCATCTGGGAAGTTATGTTCAAGCTTGCTCCCAGGAATACAATCTTTAGGCTGGGCACCAGATGTGATTTCTTTTCGTTGATGGTGTACCCCAGAGAAGTTAGAAGTGTTTTTACAAATGCCAGGTGCTGAAGCAGCAATTCCTGACTATCCTGAATCAGGCAATCGTCCAAGTATGGATAAATTTGAATATTTCTCTGCCTGCAGTATGCAATGGCTGGAGCCAGGCACTTTGTGAATACCCTGGGCGCAGTATACAAGCCAAAGGGAAGTGCAGAGAGCCTGGCCTGAAATGTAGATATTTCCTGCAAGATTCCCTTATGGGGATGTGCAGATCAGCTTCTTTTAGGTCTAGGGTGACTAGCCAAGAATTCTTGGCTAGCTTAGGAAGCATTGTAGTGTAAGCATTTTGAATTTTGAGACAACCAGGAAGGTATTGAGAATGGACAGATCCAGGATATGGCGCCAAGAGCCCTCTTTTCTGGGCACCAGGAACAGTCTGGAGTAGAAACCCTGTCCTCTTTGCTCTAGTGGAACAGGATGAATAGCCCTGATACTGATAAGAGAAAGTACTTGCTTTTGAGCCTCTGCCCACTGGTTTGGAGGAAGGTCTGGCAACCCACTTGGGGTTGGCAGTGAGTGGAAGTAGAATCTGTATCCCTGGGATACAATGTTTAGGACCAATTGGTCCTGGGTAATGGACATCCAGTTTTTTGCATGTGGGGTGCAAGTACTTGGGCATGGATAGGAAGGATGACAGGTAAGTCATTGTGAATTTTTTCCATAAGGGGGTAGTTTACCACTCCCTGTTTTTGAGGGGGAGCACTCCATTGTTTAGCTCTCTGCCTACCCTGAGACTGTAGCCTTGGTGGTCTGTTGCCCCTGGGCTTGGGCTGAGAAGACCTGGTAGGGACTATAAAGGACCAGTTTTTTTTGAAGGCCAATGCCTACTGAATCTAGGTGGCTGTACTTTTAAGAAATCTTTAACAGTTTGCATAGATTTAGAGTTTTACTCCATCTTTTTAAGAACAACTTCTGCTTTTGTGTCAAACAAACGTTCCTGGTTTAACAGAGCATCTTGTAATTTTGCTTTGACATGGTCTGGCAAGATTTGTTCCTTCAGCCAGGCATGCCTTCTCAGTACAGACCCAGTAACAGCAGCCCTGCAAGATGCTTCTAAGGCATCAAAACCACACTGCAAAATAAGTTTACTGACTTGGTTTGCAGAATGCAGCAACTAATGTAAATCTTTATTTTCTGCAAAATCTAGACGCAACAAAAATTTCTGTTTAATTAGTTCCATAATACGCTGCTGGAACTTCAACGTGTGAAACTGTCAACTTAAAGCCCTGATGGCAAGAGTTGCAGAGGTATACCTTCTTGCCCCATCTGTCCAAAGCCCTCGAATCCCTGTCCAAAGGGGTAGGATTTTTGGCTGTAGTAGCCTTAATATCTTTAGGTCCCTGGGAAAGTTTCTGGATCCACAGTGGGATTCTTAGAGAGAAAATTGTGAGTCAAGTACCCTGTAGTACCGGTCAGGCTTTCTAGGAGCTGATGATGAAGTATCAGGAGTAAGACTGGATTCCATGAAAACATCATCTACAATATCCAGGACAGGGGTATAGCTAGAGGCCTGTGCTGAGGCAAGTCTAAAATTTCTGAGAGTCTCTTTTTGGACTGTGGGTAGTCCTGACATTCCCAGCAGAAATGCTCTCTTAAGGTATGCAGGGTTTCACTAAAAGAAAAGTCCTCGGGGGGGGGGGGGTTGGGGGGGAGGCAGAGGGAATGGAATCCTCTGCATCTGCAACCTCATAGGCAAATAAGGGTAAGTCCTGGAGGTCTATATTAGAAGACCGAAGACGCATTCTTTCGAATGCATTTTGGTCGAACATAAAAGGCAGAAAACAGAAAATATCGAAGCGGCTGTTAAGCGAATTCTTTCCCTGGGAAAGAATTAACTTGGCCGCTTCGGTACTTTGCCATCTTCTGCACTGTAGTGCGGTCTTTGAGTTGGTATATTTAAGTAGGGTGTGTGTGTGTGTGGGGGGGTGCAGTCCCCTAATTAATGTAATGTTTAAATTCATGTTTATTTTTTTTGTTTGAACAGTGATTTTTTTTTCCCTTGGAAAAAAAAAAAATCACTGTTCTAACACTTCGACATTGCAAGCTTTCGCTTACATAGGGTCGATCAATCACCGGTCGCTTTTTTAAGCGTTCAGTGATTTAATATAGATCGTTCGGTGATTTAATATAGATCCTGTCCTGGTAATCAGAGGGATCAGAGTCATCGGACGACTCATGGTCTGTTGAATCAGAAGGGAAATCAATTCTTTGTCTTTTAGAGGGGGAAGGCTGGCTTCCCCCAATTAGACTTACAAGGTCTTCAGCCATGCTAAGTATTTGTTTCTGTGGCATGGGAGCTTCAGCATGTCCTTTGGTCATCTGTTTTCTAGGCGTAGTGCGAACTCTGGACCTGAAAAACTCTTGTTTTAGTCTGAAACTTAAGTAGCTGGTTTAATACGAACATCGGAAGGTCGGAATACACCCTCAAAAGCCGGTGCCTGCACAGCGGCTGCAGACCCATTCAGGGTAGAGACATCTGCAGGTTCCATAATTGAAGAAGCATCTCGTGGCATACCCGACTCTGAATGGGTCTCAGCACAGGCCTGTGAATCTGTAGAAGCGGGTAACAGGGGGCTGCAAAGGCACCTCACCGAGCACTGGCAGACTGGTGACTAGCTTAACGGAAGTGCCGTCGGCAGTTCTGGACCCAAGCGGTCTGTCTCTGTCTTTATCCTTATGTTTTTTCGGAAGATCAGTAGTTGGATGGCTTACCGAAGCCATTTTGGAATACGGAGAACGAGTGTGAAAGAATTTAGCAACAAAAACAGCCCAACTAATAGTTTAGGCATTAAACAAGGCACAAAACTGAAAGCGAGGGACGTCGTGGTCTGGGCCTAAACAGGTGAATAGTAAGAATGAAAATCTCTGAAGTATTTGCTTTCCACAGGCAAGACAATTATTAACTTTTTCTGACATCAGTTAAAGCAAGAAAAAAGAATCCCCAACGGGGTACTTAGCTTTAAAAGACTTCAGGTTTGAAACTCGAAAAACGAAGATTTCAGGTAGCGGCCGACCTGCTCTGGCGAACTGCTTCTGCTTCGGATTATCACGTGACAAGAAAAGCTGATGTAATGGTGTCGGCTGCATGTTTTATACCCCTGATGTACTCTGGTATTCGGGCTGACTGAGGGCTACCTGCAGGCAGATAACCCAAGTGTGAAGACTGCAACGGTGAAACATGAACATTGAAAGTTTTTAGCGACAATAAGGGCCCTACGACGAATGGTTCGGGCGTTGAACAAGGCACAAAACTGACAGCGAGGTATGTCGTGGTCTGGGCCTAGACAGGTGACGCAGTAAGAATGAAAATCTTGATGTGGTATTTGCTTTCCACAGGCAAGACAATTATTAACTTTTTCTGACATCGGTTAGAGCAAGAAAAAAGGATCCCCAACGGGGTACTTAGCTTTACAAAACTTCAGGATGACTCAATTTGTAAACGGAAACTCGGGTAGCGGCCAACCGGCACTTGTGAACAGATTCTGCTTTGGGCTCCTCGGCAAGAAAGACTGATGTAATGGCGTCAGCTGCCTGTTTTTATTCCCCTGACAACCTGAAGTCAGTCCTGGAGTGACAGCAACCAACACAGAAATACTAAGTCTCTGGTATTTGGGCCGACTGAGGCAGACCTACAGGCAGATAACCAAAGTGTGATGACTGCAACACGAAGAACATCTTTGGAATACTGGCCGGACATACGTGAAAGGAAGGGTAAACCTACATGTAGAATACCGCAACACTGGAATAAAAGGACATCCACTTTCCCTCCCAAATCTTTCCCATCCTTGTCAGAAGAAAAATGGCATTTACCAAATGTTTCGCAGCATCTGGATTTACCAAGGAAATAATTTGGTCTGATCTAGGTATAAAAAACAGAATGAAGAACTTTATGCAATCTATTTGCTTTCTTAGGGGCAGCAGGCTTGCTAGCAGACAAGTAACAGATGGAAATAAATATATCCACCAATCTCCAATAACAGGAGCAAGTGGTATATGTTCAGAAAATCAGAGTTGCAATAAATCAAAATATTTCTTTAACAGTGGAAAAATATTATGCTCCCATTATGGGAGCTTATCCCATTATGCTCCCAATATATGAACGTCTCCAAACACCACTATACTGGGCGACTTCAACTACCCAAACATAGACTGGGAGCATTACTCTAGCTCCAACACCCTAGCCCAAAGGTTCCTAGAATTTATAAATTCAAATGCTATGGAACAACTTGTTACCACTCCCACAAAGAGGGGAAAACGTACTGGACCTGATCATCACCAACATGGGGACTCTATGCTCCAGACCAGAAGTGTATCCCTCACTGGTAAGATCAGACCATAAACTAATCTCACTGGATATTCACATCCCGACCCCACCCCCCTGCCCAGAAAACCACAGTGAAAAACTTCTCTAAAGCAAATTTCACACTCCTCAAAACCGAGGTGGGATCCTTCAAAACCCCCGGGCTTGTGGAAAATATGGCCCAGACCGCAGAATCCTTTATAAACGGATTCTATGAACACCTTCAGGAATGCATAGATCATGCGATCCCAAATAAAACCAAGACCCAGTCCTCCACAGGTAGACGTCCTGTCTGATGGACCCCAGCCATAAACAAACTATACAATAGGAGGAGGAAGCTACTAAATGATAGAGCAAAATCCCAAAAAGGGAAGGTATCACTGATCAGTATTAGCAAAAAACTATGGGCACTCATAAAATTGTCTAAGGCCAGCTTCTAGAGAAAAATTGCACAAGACACTAAGGATAATCACAAGGCTTTCTTTAGTTATGTTAGGAACCTGGGTGGTAATTCCCAGATATGCTCAGAATTAGTCCAAAATGACAAAAAATACACTGAACCCACAGACAATGCCAACATCCTAGCTGACCGGTTCAGCACAAACTTCTCCCACCCCTCCCCACCAAAAGGGCAAATATCTATCCCAGCAGAGTGCTGCCCCCCTGACATCTCAGATGCTCAGGTAAGAGCTGCCCTCTCCAAAGCAAAAAACACAGCATCAGTGGGACCAGACAATGTCCCGGGCTGCGTCCTACATGAACTCCAGGAAGAGCTAAACCCAAACATAAAACTACTGCTCAGTCTCAGCCTTACTACAGGATATGTGCCCAAAGAGTGGCGTACAGCAACAGTGGTCCCTCTCCACAAAGGTGGTGCCTCAACGGATCCTGGAAACTATCGCCCCATAAGCCTGACTAGCTTGGTCTGCAAAGCTATGGAAAGGATCATCATGGACCTCATAAATAAAGATATTGAGGACCTACAGACACTGGATCCTACCCAGTTCAGCTTTGTTATGGGCAGATCCTGCCTATTAAACCTGGTTGATTTCTTTGAAACAGTCACCAAGGCCATCGACGAGGGAAAGGTGGTCCACACAGCCTACCTGGACCTCGCAAAAGCCTTCGATACAATACCCCACTTGGGCATTATAGATAAGCTCACCAGCTTAAATATAAACCCCTATGTCACTAGATGGATTGCAAACTGGCTCAAGGACAGAATCCACATGGTTAGAATTGCTGGAGCCATGTCAGACTCCAAACCAGTTACAAGTAGTGTCCCACAAGGCTCAGTCCTGGGACCTCTCTTCGGTATACATTTCTCGGAGGTACAGGCCAAAACGGAAGGACTGTGGCTGACCAAGTTCGCAGATGACTGCAAACTGGGCGCCATAACTGACTCTCCAGCCGACACAAGTATCCTCCAAAAGGGCCTCATAATAACAGACAACTGGTGTCAGAGCCATGGCCTCAAGCTAAATGCCAAAAAGTGTATAGTCATCCCCTTTGGCAAAAACAAAGTGCCCACAAATTACCACATAGGTGGTAATCCATTAAGTACAGAAGAAGTAATTAGGGACCCAAGTTGATAGCAATCTCTCATTTGACAACCACGTGGCCAAAGTGGTTAGAAAAACATTTGATATAGCCCACCTAATCATGAAGGGATTCACATCTAGAACAGGGGAGGTCATCGTGCCTCTTTACTCATCCCTCATCAGGCCCATAATAGAGTACAATGCCCCTTTTGGGATCTACCTTACCAGACACCTGCAGCAACTGGAAAGACCCCAAAAGTACCTCACCAAGAGGATCAAAGGGCTCAAACAGATGCTATATGCTGCCTGGTTAAAGAAACTCCAGCTCTACTCAGTGGCATACCGCCTGTTCAGAGGCGGTCTGTGCCCGACGTACAAAGCCATGTCCAACCCGGAATTAATGGACATGCTGCACCTCAGAAAATCCAAATCCCATCGAGCTACGCGCTCGAGAGACTTGAACCTCACCACTGAAATAAATAGGACATGCTGGAGGGACAGATTCATAACCCAGAGGCTCCCTTCACTCTGGAATAAAATCCCAGTCCAAGTTAGGTAGAGTCCCTCATTGACTCTCTTCAAGAGGAATCTTGATGAGTGGATGGGAGATCGTAGGTTTACCCCGGGTATCACTTCTGTGTCACTGTTAGACAGAGGCACAGTATACTAACCTCGAAAAAGGGCATAGCAAAATAAATTTAAAATGGGTGGCGAAAGCCAAACACATTCTGGCTAGGCTTATAAATGCCCTAGGGCAGATAGCCTAGCATGAACCTATTAAAAAACAATGATTCATTCTGGATATGGTTTCCGAAAGAAAATCCTTCCACGGCACTATTAAAAGAAACACTCCTCAGAAACAGACGCCAGAACACAATATGTACTTGACAAATCTTTGCTGTCACCAATGATATCCTGGAACGGTTGCTGACTCTTGGGGGGGAGGGGTGCCATCCATCCTTCTGTTTGCTAAAACCACCTCTGGAGTGCAGAAAATCAGACTCCAAAGGCAGACAGTGACTTACCACCCTGCTTGCTCCTATTCGGTGTCACTGACCTTTGGGCAAATGGCGAGAAACCATCAAATGAAGCGTTCAGAAAGGAAGCTTTTTAACAATCCAAAAATTGCATAAGCGCATCCACACATCGGCACATGGCAATACCAGTGCCTGGGCTGGACAAAGTACAGTTTTGTACCTGCCATAAATGTAGATGTTAGAGTGCTAATACAGCTGCAGTCATAACAGATGGGCTCTCCTGCCGTCAGGCGGGTCCTCGGTCGGCCGAATTCCAAAGTCTAGGTCCGGCGTCGGTTGTCATCGCTTCTTACCGGACGTCAGTGCGACAGGCGTATAAAAGAACCAGCTGACGCCATTTTCTTCAGTTTTCCTTGCCCCAGATGTCAGGTGCCCCCAGAAGGAAGGCAATATATAAATTTGTGTAATAAAGCAATGCCATACAATCAAAATACAGTAGTGCAAGCAAATACACCATAAATGAATACCCCAAATCAGGTTGCATGAGGAGGTGTTAGCCAATAGACCTGTCCCAAGAGGGGAAGGAGGGAGGGAGGGAAACCTGGACTGCAGCTGTATTAGCACTCGAACATCTACATTTATGGTAGGTACAAAACTGTACTATGTTCATCGTGCATACAGCTGCAGTCATAACAGTTGGGTAGAATCTCAAAGCTAAGAAAGGGGTGGTAGGCACTAGGTGGAACTAGGAGGAGCCAGGATGCCCTGCAAGACTGCAGTGGCAAAGCCTGCTCTTGATTTGGAGTATAATGGAAGGTGGTAGTGTTTGGAGAATGTATGCACAGAACTCCAAGTGGCTGCTTCTAAAATATCTTTGGTAGGAACTCCTCTGAGGAAAGCTGCAGAGGTAGCCGTGGCCCTTGTGGAGTGAGATCCGATGCCTGTAGGTACAGTTTTGACATGAAAAGAATAACAAAAGCGTATGCAGTGGGCTATCCATTTTGAGATTGTCTGTTTGGAAATTGGCTTCCCTTGAGCTCCTATAGCATAGGACACAGAGCGCTGTTCTGATTTTCTGAAAGGCTTTGTTCTGTCCAAATAATAACACAGTTGTCTGTGGATGTCCAAGGAATGTAGTAATCTCTCCCCTTTGTTTTGAGGATTAGGATAAAAGGTAGGTAAGTGTATAGCCTGATTCAAAGCTACCCTGGATACCACTTTTGGCATACAGGACGGGTTGGTTCGTAAGGAAACTCTGTCCTGATGGAAGATGATAAAAGGCTGCACAGCCATGAGGGCTTGTAGTTCCGATACCCTACGAGCTGAGGTAATAGCCAGAAGGAAAGCTGTTTTCCAGGACAAATATTGCAAATCTGTTGAGGCAGCTGGCTGAAAAGGAGGCAAGGTCAATTTTTCTAGAATGAAATTGAGATCCCAAGCAGGTATTGGTTGTTTCCTTGGGGGCTTTATATTCTTAGCCCCTCTGAGGAACTGTCTTAAGAGGGGGTGAGAGAATAAAGGTGGATCAGTGTTGTATTCTGCAGAAATGGTTGAGGCATGGATTTTGATGGAGAAGAATGAAAGTCCACTGCTTAGCAACTCAGCTAGATACTGTAATATTTGAGGTAAATTCAGTTTTCCAGGATTCTGGCCCTTTTTCTCATTCCAGGCACAAAACCGTTTCCATTTTGCGGAGTAAGCTTTTCTAGTAGACGGCCTTCTGGCCTCCAAAATGACATCCTGCACCTCCTTGGAGAGTAGGGTCTGTTGTGATGTTAAGGAATCTTCCATGCGGCCAGATTGAGTGTTTTCAGCTGACTGTGAATAGTTTTGAAGCTGTGCTGAGTCAGAAGCAGAGGCATTAGAGGCAGGGTCCATGGTGGGGAATGAGTCAGGCTCCTCAGGAGTGGGTACCAGTGTTGTCTTGGCCAGTCTGGAGCAATGAGAATCATCTTTGGTCTGTCTGCTCTGGTTTTTAATAGAACTTTGGGCAGCAGAGGAAGAGGTGGGAAGGCATAAACTGTCATTGTTGTCCAACTGAAAGAGAGAGCGTCCACTCTCCAGGCCTTTGGATGAAAAATCCTTGAGCAGAATTTTGTCAATTGGTGATTTTTGTGGGAGGCAAAGAGATCTATGAATGGCCTTCACCATGCTTGAATTATCTCTGTAAAAACTTGAGGATGCAACTTCCATTCGTGTGAATCTGTCATATTTCTGCTTAGGTTGTCTGCCAGCGTGTTTTCCTTGCCTGGCAAGTACTGTGCTTGAAGTTCGATTTGTAAGTCCAGAGCCATGTTCCAAAGTGACATGGCCAGCCTGCATAGGGGGTATGAATGGGTTCCTCCCTGTTTGTTTATGTACCACATTACTGTGGTGTTGTCTGTCCTTATCAATAGTTGACCTGGATGCAGAAGGTCTTTGAAAGCTACAATAGCATTTATTACGGCTAGCATTTCCTTTTGATTGATGTGAAGGTGCTTTTCTTTTTGGGACCATTTGCCCTGAATGCACCGATCTGTCATGTGCACCCCCCAGGCATAGTCCGAGGCGTCTGTTGTGATGACTTGATTTGCTTGAGGCTTGCTGAATGGGAGATCTGTGTTTGTTTGGCATGCTTGAGCCCACCACAGAAATTCCTTTTGAAGACATGGAATTAATGGTATTATTGTTTCCAAACTGTGGCTGTGTTGAGACCATAGGTTTTTCAGGTACCATTGAAGTTTCCTCATATGCAGCTTTGCAAATGGGATTAGTAGGCTGCAACATGCCTTGAATCCCAGAGCCTGCAGGATTTTCCTTGCAGTCAGCCTGGTGAAATTTGCTAGTGTTCTGAAGTATTGAGTTAGTTGCCCCTGCTTCTCTGGCGTGAGGTAGGCCATCTGGGTGTTTGTGTCAAAGTTGGCACCCAGGAAAATTATTTTCCGAGAGGGTATTAGCCTTGATTTCTTTTTGTTGACTGTGTATCCCAGAGAATTCAACATTATTACATAAGCCAGATGTTTCAGAAGTATGTGCTTGCTGTCCGCTTGGATCAGGCAGTCGTCCAAATAGGGGTATATTTGTATCCCTTGAAGTCTGCAGTAGGCAATTACTGATGCCAGGCATTTCGTGAATACTCTGGGCGCAGTAGATAAGCCAAAGGGCAATGCAGAGAATTGATAACGGGTTGAACCTGCAAGAAATCTGAGGTATCTTCTGCAATTTTGTCTGATTGGGACATGCAGGTATGCCTCCTTGAGGTCCAGTGTTACCAACCAAGACTCCTTACCCAGCATGGGAAGAAGCTGCTGTAAAGTGAGCACCTTGAATTTTGGTACGAGTAAAAATGTGTTTAGGATGGATAGGTCCAAAATAGGTCTCTAATCTTTTCCCTTCCTTGGTACCAGGAATAGTCTGGAATAAAAACCTTGACCTTGTTCATGAGTAGGTACCTCTTGAATAGCTTTCATGTCCATGAGATATGAAATTTGTCTTTGTGCCTCTGCCCTTTGTGTGGCAGGTTTGGCATGCCTCTCATTTTTGGAAGGGTGTGAAAATGGAATCTGTAGCCTCTGTTTATAATGTCCAGGATCCATTTGTCTTTTGTGACAATATGCCAATTTTTTGAAAATAATGTCAGTTTTCCGCCTAAGGGTGCTGCCATTTGAGCCTTGCTTGGCATGCAAAGGGGAAAGTCATTGGGTTTGCTTTCTGAATGGCTGCGAACTATCCCTCACCACCTCTTTGTGGAGGAGCTTGCCATTGTCTGCCTCTAAACGATCCTTGGGGTTGCCCTCTGGCGCCTGTATCTACCTCTTTGGGGTCTGTCCGTGGCTGGAAAGGACCAATTTTTGGACGGCCAATTTCTACTGAAACGTGGGGGTTGTACCCGTAGAAAATCTTTCACTGTTTGCATTGATTTAGCCTTTTCCTCCATTTTCTTTAATACCTCCTCAGCATTAGCACCAAATAATACATCCTTTTGTAGAGGGGCATCTAGTAATTTAGCTTTGATATGATCTGGTTAGGTTTGTTCCTTGAGCCAGGCATGTCTACGTATGACTGATCCTGTAACAGCAGCTCTACATGCGGCCTCTAGAGCATCAAAACCACATTGCAAGGTATGTTTACCCACTTGTTCTGCACTATGCATCAAATCCTGCAACTCCTTCAAGTCTGGTTGTTCAGGTTGCGACATTTTACTTCTCAATTGTGATAACAGAAACTGTTGGTACTTTAGCATATGGAACTGGCAGTTTAATGCCCTCATGGTTAAGGTGGCGAAGGTATATACCTTTTTCCCCCACCTTTCTAAGGATCTGGAATCTCTCTCGGAAGGTAATGGATTTTTAGCAGTGGAGGCCTTTATTCCCTTGGGGCCCTGTGAGATAGTTTCTGGGTCAGCCGCATGGCTTTTGTATAGAAATTGGTGTGCGTCAGGAACCCGGTAGTACCGGTCAGGCTTGACTGGGGCTGGAGGTAAAGAATCCGGGTTAAGGCAGGCCTCCGAGTGCACATCATCTAGTATGTCCAAGACTGGAGGTATAGCCAGAGGCCTGTGCTGAGGTAGCAAGAAAAAATCCCTAAGCCTTTTCTTGGAATCTGAGTACTTCTGGCCTTCCCAGTGGAAGTGTTCCCTTAAGGTATGCAAGGTTTCCCCAAATGAGTAATCCTCTGGGGGGGATACAGAGGGAATGGACTCCTCTGCATCAGAATATTCAAAAGGGGAGTAAGAAAGTTCCTGTTCATCAGAGTGCTCTGATATAATGGAGGCCTGATCAGAGGAGGGGGATTCTTCCTCCACTCTGGGCCTTTGTCCGGGGTTTGAGAACCCCTGATAAGAGTAATTAAATCCTCAGCCATTTTAAGCATCTGTTTTTTAGGCATGGGGCCTGGAGATGGGGCCCTGTGTAGCTTGTCTCTTAGAATGCATGGCTGCTTTAGACTTAGTGAAAGCCTTGATGGAAAAAGAAGAGGAAGGTCTGAAGACACCTTGAGAGGAGGCAGACCTGTCTACATTTTGAGATTCACCACCAAGAGTGGCTTCGGTATCTGTAGTCGGGGTGTGGGCCGAGGAGCCTGTGACCTCGGGCACAGAAGACACCGCCAATGAAGTGTCGTCGGTAGTCAGGGGCTGCGTAGGCGCCTCGCTGAGAACCGGACCACCTGTAGTCGGCTTTGGCGTGGTGTCGGTAGAGGCCGCAGACCTCGTGTGTCAGTCCTTATCTTTGCACTTTTTAGACAAAACTGGAGTCGGAGTATCCGACGATATAATATAGTTAATTTTTTTGCCAAAATAATGCTGGGCGAACTCCACCCGACCCTTAATGGTGCGTTTGTTGAATGTAGCACAAAAACGACAGACCGAGACGTCGTGGTCTGGGCCTAAACAAGGAATACAGAGGGAATGAAAATCCTTATGCGGTATTTGCTTCCCACATGAAATACAATTATTAACTTTGTCTGACATCGGTCTGAGGCAAGAAAAGTTTCCCCAACGGGGTACTTGCTTTCAAGAAGACTTCGGTTGCAAAATTTTGGTAATTTCAGGAGCTGGCCGTCCGGCACTTGCGAACTGCTTCTGCTTCGGGCACCGCGCGGCAAGAAAGACTGAAGAAAATGGAGTTGGCTGGTTCTTTTATACCCCTGTCGCACTGACGTCAGGGAAGAAGCGACGACAACCGGCGCCGGACCTAGACTTTGGAATTCTGCTGACCGAGGACCCGCCTGACGGCAGGAGAACCCATCTGTTACGACTGCAGCTGTATGCACGATGAACATCAGCCTCATGGAAATGTTACACAAACTACACTGTGGATGACTGAGCCTCCAGGGTCTTCTGAACATCAGGGCTGCTGAGGTTTAACCTTCGACACTTCAAATATAACATCCCTTTGAAGTGAAATGAGCAAGGTAATTCAGCACATGTAAGGTGAAAGTGGGTGACACTATCAGCGCTTTCCCAAACGAACAAATGCCCAAGACTGTCGGGCAGATGGACTTTTGAAATCTTGAAGTCCTTTTATTGTTGCTGCCACCACCCACAATGACATCCACTGCTGGACCCTTGTTCCAGTGGGGTCTGTCTTGGGGGGGGGGGGGGTCCAACATTCTTATCAGGTTTCCTGGGGATTGGTTCCCTCACATCATGTTCTCTCACCATGTCCTCTGAGAAACCAGGCCCACAAGGGCATCTGGGGGGGGGGGGGGGACTACCCAGGATGTGCAATAGCCCACAATTAAAGGTTCAAGGAAAAACTACTCCCCTGGGGAAGGGGATTTGGTGGAACAGTGCCCACGCTGTTGCAAACTGCCAAAATAGGCAGCTTAGAAGGTGGGGATTTGTGGGAGCCTTCCCCTTAGGTCTGTGTCTTTGGTGAGAGATTCCTCAGTGGAACCAAAGTGCTTCCTCTTGCATACTGTCTATCCATGCACTTCTCTGGATAGAGAAGTAAGAGGAAACACAGAATAGGGAAGGATGGCCCTACATGCATGGGAGTCTGGAGGCCCAGTGACAATGGCTGACCTGGAGCCAGCTAATGTGCATCCAAGGAAGCAGAAAGGGGAAGGGATCAGGATGGACCAGATGTAGCCGAAGCCCTCATCTCCAAATGGGTGAGGATCCTGTACACGTTGAAAGCTAAAACTGAAGCTGGACCGGACACTGACTCATATCACTCTGACATCAAGACAGAGGCACAGCTACTAACAGCCCAAGCCAAAACTGGATAGCGAGTTAGAGAATCCCTTAGAAAATGTGCAAAAAGGAGGGCTGAAAAATCAGATTCCCCTAGATCAGCTTAGCTCTTTTTTTTCACTCTGTCACTTCTGCAGCAGAGGGGCTAAAAACAATCTCTATCTAAAGTGGAATTTAAAGTCTCATTTTTAACATATGGGAAGTTGTAAGAATGCAGCCATGCACACCTCCTCAAAAAGTACAGTTTTGTACCTACCATAAATGTAGATGTTTGAAGATCCACATTGCTGCAGTCCTAACACTTGGGTAGTCCGCTGTCCCTCGGTCGGCCCGAATATCAGAGTATAAGGCTGACGTCGGTCAGGCGCATTTGACTGACATCAGAACGTCAGGGTACAAATGCGCATGACCGACGTCATATCCTCAGTCTTTTCTTGCCCCAGATGTCAGAAGACCCTAAAAAGAAAGGTCAAAACCCATAGACAACAACTAAACAACCAACCAGCCTAACACCAAAAATATGTACAATATGTACAATATATACAATATACACAATATACCTCAGATGGATAACCCAACCCACACAACCACCTCAAACTACAGAGGGGAAGGAGGGAGGGTAAATTGGACTGCAGCAATGTGGATCTTCGAACATCTACATTTGTGGTAGGTACAAAACTGTACTATGTTCTTCATCTCACATTGCTGCAGTCCTAACACTTGGGTAGAATCCCAAAGCAGAGGTAAGGGAGGATGGCTAAACTATAATGAAGCAGGAGCTGCCAAAATGCCCTGCAACACAGCAGTGGCAAAACCAGCCCTGGATTTAGAGTACAGTGGAAGGTGGTAATGCCTAGAGAAGGTATGCACTGAACTCCAAGTGGCTGCCTCCAAAATATCCTTAGTAGCCACGCCCCTCAAAAAGCTGTTGAAGTGGCAGTAGCCCTAGTGGAATGAGGCCTAATCCCAGCTGGAATCTCTTTGCCATGATGGGAATAACAGAAAGCAATGCAAAATCCAATCCACTTAGAAATAGTTTGTTTTGACACGGGCTTGCCCTGAGAGCACAAAGCAAAAGAAACTAATAACTGCTGAGATTGTCTGAATCCTTTAGTTCTGTCCAAATAATATCGCAACTGCCTGTGTACATCTAAAGTGTGCAAAATCTTTTCCCCTTTATTTTGGGGATTTGCATAAAAAGTAGGCAAATGAATAGTTTGGTTTAAAGCCACACTAGAAACCACTTTAGGCATAAAGGAAGGATTAGTGCGTAAAGATACCCTATCCTTATGGAAAATTAAGAAAGGCTCAACTGCCATAAGGGCCTGCAATTCAGAAACCCTTCTTGCAGAGGTAATGGCCAACAAAAAGCAGTCTTCCATGACAAATATTTCAACTCAGCAGTAGCTGCAGGCTCAAAAGGTTGTAGAGTGAGTTTCTCCAACACAAAATTGAGATCCCAAGCAGGAGTAGGAGCCCTTCGTGGGGTCTTATATTCTTTGCCCTCTAAGAAATTGCTTGAACAAAGGATGAGAAAACAATGGTGGGTCACAGTCATAGTGAGCTGAAATTGCTGCAGCATGAATCTTAATAGAAGAGAAGGACAAACCTTTGTCCAATAACTCAGTAAGATATTGAAGAGCCACACTTAAATCAGGCTCAGAAACATCCAAATCCTTAGCTGCACTCCAAAATAAAAATCTCTTCCATTTATCTGCGTACACTTTCCTTGTACTAGGCCTTCTAGCTTCCAAAATCACATTCAAAACTTGTTGTGGAAGTTGAGACCCTCTATGGTTTAAAACAGAATATGCCAGGCTGTTAGGTGAAGAGAGTGAAGTTTGACATTGAGCAAATGACTGTCCTCCTGGGTCAACAGATGTGGAATCAAAGGCAAAGGCCATGGAGGTTTCCGTACTAGACTTCTCAGTAATGGGTACCAGTGCTGTCGAGGCCAATCTGGAGCTATCAAAATGATCCTTGGCTTGTCCTGTCTGACCTTCAGAAGTACCTTTGGGAGGAGAGGCAGAGGTGGAAAGGCATACACATGAAGATTTGTCCAACTGAAAGAAAGAGCATCCACTTTCCAAGCTGTGGGATGAAACCTCTTCGTGCAAAACTTTGGCAGCTGGTGGTTTAGTGGAGAAGCGAACAGATCTATGTCTGGAGTTCCCCAGGACACTGTCAATTTCTGAAATACATGAAGATCCAGTTTCCACTCGTGGGGATCCATGATTTGTCTGCTTAACACATCTGCTAAGGAGTTCTGTGCTCCGGCAGAAACCTTGCCTGAAGACTTAGTTGTAAACTGAGAGCAGTCTCCCACAAAATCATTGCTTGCCTGCATAGAGGATAAGAATGTGTTCCCCTTGCTTGTTGATGTACCACATGACAGTTGTGTTGTCTGTTAGAATCAACACCTGCCCTGGAAGAAGTAAATCCTTGAAAGCTATTAATGCAAACTGGACTGCTAACATCTCCTTCAAGTTGATATGTAGATGCTGTAGTCTGACAGGCCACTTTGTCTTGTATCCACTTTCCGTTTAGATGAGCTCCCCAAGCTTTGTCTGAGGCATCTGTCGTTAAAATTTGACTCGCCTCTGGCCGGGTCACAGAGAGTCCCTTGTTTAGGTGACATTCCTGAGCCCACCACAAAAATTCCTTTTGAATGCAAGGTATTATTTGAATGACAGTGTCCAGATCCTGGCAGTGCTGTGTCCATACATTTTTGAGATACCATTGCAACTTCCTCATATGCAGTTTGGCATTGGGAAGCACCAGAATACAAGATGCCATGAACCCTAAGGCTTGAAGGACTGTCCTTGCAGTCAGCCCGGACTGAAGAGATAGATGATGGAAGTAAAGGGAAAGATTCTTTTGTTTGTCCGGGGTTAGAAAGGCCATCTGGGATGCTGTATTCAGTCTTACACCCAGAAAGCACATGTCTTGAGAGGGTACTAGACTGGACTTTATTTCGTTCACAGAATACCCCAGGCATCTTAGCACTGCTATCACATATTCCAAATGACGAAGAAGCTCGTCCCTTCCTTGAGCCAGAATCAGGCAATCGTCCAAATAAGGATAGATTTGTATTCCTTTTAGCCTGAAGAAAGCTATCACTGGAGCCAGAACTTTCGTAAATACTCTGGGCGCAGTAGATAAGCCAAAGGGCAATGCAGAGAACTGATAGTGGGAAGTCCCAGTCCGAAAACGCAGATACTTCCTGCAACTTATCCTGATAGGAACATGAAGGTAAGCCTCCTTGAGATCCAAAGTTACCATCCAGTGATCCTTGCCCAGCAGAGGTAAAAACTGTTGTAACTTCAACATTTTGAACTTGGGAATGTCCAGATAAGTGTTGAGGATAGATAAATCCAAAATTGGTCTCCACGTGTTCCCCTTTTTTGGTACAAGGAACAGGCGAAAATAAAATCCTAGGCCCCTTTCTGGCATAGGAACCGGCTGTATGGCCCCTATTTGGAGTAACAGAGAAATTTGCTTGTGAGCCTCTATTCTTTGTTGAGGAGGAATGTCTGGCATGCCTTTGAAAGGAGGCAAGGTATGGAAATAAAACCTGTAACCGTGATGTATGATATCCAATACCCATCTGTCTTGGGTAATCAAACTCCAATTTTCTTTGAAAAGTGCCAACCTTCCTCCCAAAGGTGCTGCCAGGCGAGAAGGTTCTGGCAGCTGAAAAGGTAGGTCATTGGGTCTGTTTACGAAAGGACTGACCCCTGCCCTGACCCGAAGACTGTGCAGGAGAACTACCTGTTCTAGGCCTGAAAGAGCCCTGACCTCTGCCCCTGCCACGTCTAGATCTACCCCTAGACTGGGATTCAAAAGAAGGATACGTCCACCCCTTAGTAGGCCAATTTCTACTAAACTTAGGAGGCTGAACCTGCAAAAAATCTTTAACAGTCTGCATAGACTTAGCCTTGTCTTCCATTTTCTTTAAAACTGCCTCAACAGGAGAACCAAACAAGACATCAGATTGCAAAGGGGCATCCAAAATCCTAGTTTTAACATGGTCAGATACATTTTGATCCCTCAGCCAGGCATGCCTGCGAAGAACTGACCCAGTGGCAGCCACCCTAGACGAGGCCTGTACAGCATCAAAACCACATTGCAAAGAATGCTTACCCACCTGTTCAAAAACATGCACTAAATCTTGTAACTCTTTACAATCAATACCTTCCGCCAGAGCATCAACCTTAGATTTCAACTGTGAAAGGAGATAATTTTGATATTTCAACATGTGAAACTGGCAATTCAAAGCTCTCATGGCTAGAGTGGAAGAAGTATAAACTTTCTTTCCCCATCTATCCAAGGCCCTGGCCTCTTTATCTGCAGGAACCAGATTCTTGACAACAGAAGCCTTAACACCCTTAGGCCCCTGGCTAACAGTTTCTGGGTCTGCCCTAGGACTCTTAAAAGATACTTATGAGCTTCAGGCACCCTGTAATACCTATCTGGTTTAACAGGAGCAGGAGGCAAAGAATCAGGATTAAGAGAAGCCTCTGCAAACACATCTTCCACCACATTCAGAACAGGAGGTATAGCCAAAGGCCTATGCTGGGGTAAGAACAAAAATTCCCTAAGCCTTTTCCTGGAATCAGAGAAGTCCTGACCTTCCCATTTAAAATGCTCTCTCATGGAGTGAAGGGTCTCTGAAAAAGAAAAATCCTCAGGAGGAGAAGCAGAAGGAGTAGAATCATCCACATCAGAATCAGAATAATGAGAATACTCTTGCAAGTCTTCAGCCGAAGACTCAGACACATCTGAAGCCTGCTCATAATCCCCCAACACTGGTTCCATCCTAGGCCTCTTATCAGGAGGGGGCATAGAGCCTCTAATTAAAGTAATTAAATCTTCTGCCATTTTAAGCATGTGCTTCTTGGGCACAGAACCTGAAGAACTAGGAGTGACACCCACAGAAGCTAAACTAGACCTGCCTCTAGGAGAAGCCTTGGAAGCAGAAAGAGAGGGCCTAGACCCCTTAGGAAGGGAGGGGAGTACAGTTATCTGAGAAGCCCCTACAGCCTGACCTGCCTCCTGGGAGGCCACATCCTGTAAAAACAAAGTTTCTCCCTGGGACTCCAGAGAGGCCTCCGTCGGAACCACCGGTTCCACTGACGCCTCTAAAGAACCGGCGTCCGGTTCGGACGACTCCTCTAACCTAGGTTTAACTGCCTTGTCTTTGCGCTTCTTTGAGGAAGCTGGCGTCGGAGCATCCGACGGCATATTGTAATTGCACCGCTTCCCAAAGACCAACCTGGCACAATCCAACCTTCGCTTTATAGTGCGTTTATTGAACCTAGCACAAAAGCGACACCCAACAACGTCGTGCTCAGGTCCCAAACAAGGTATACACAAATTATGGTAATCCCTATGCGGTATCTGTTTCCCACAAGAAATACAGTTATTCACTTTTTCTGACATCTGGTAAACCACTGAGGCAAGAAAAAACCAAAATATTCCCCAACGGGGTACTTAACCAACTCTGACTTCGGTCTGAAACTCCGAATTCGAAAAATTTCAGAACGCCGAACGGCACTTGCAACACTGCTTCTGCATCGGACCATGCGGCAAAAAAGACTGAGGATATGACGTCGGTCATGCGCATTTGTACCCTGACGTTCTGATGTCAGTCAAATGCGCCTTGACCGACGTCAGCCTTATACTCTGATATTCGGGCCGACCGAAGGACAGCGGACTACCCAAGTGTTAGGACTGCAGCAATGTGAGATGAAGAACATCAGTATTAGCAGCCATAGCCCTGGAAGAAAGATCAGAGTCATACACATGCTGTAAACAATAAGTAGTGACATGTCCCTACGTACTCCAACCTCCAACCCCCAACCCCCCCCCCCCAAGTACACAACCTGTTGTGAGAGACCTGGGTACTCAGGTTGACAACAATCTCACATTCGACCATCATACAGCAGCAGTGGTCAAAGCCTTTTACTTGGTTCATCTCATAAGTAAAGGGATTGCATCCACAAAAAAGGAGGTTACTACCTCTCTATACTCCTCCCTCATTACACCAATAATTGAGTATAATGTCCCGTTTAGTATGTACCTCTCCAAACATCTGCACCAACTGTAAAGGCCACAGAAATACCTCACAAACAGAATCCATGGCCTCAAACACCTGTCGTATGTGGACAGGCTCAATCATTTTCACTTTACTTAGTACCGTACAGATTGCTCAGAGGTAAAGATGCTCCAAATCCACAAGTCTAACTACTTGCGTATTACCTTCAACTACCCCTCCATTAACTGGGTAAACTACTCATGTACCAATACACCTCCCAATGTTTCCTGGAGTTCATTAATTCCAATGCCCTGGATCAGCTCTTTCTTACTCCCATTAGAGGCAGCAGCATCCTTGACCTGGTCATTACTAACATGGACGACCATTGCTCTATACCAAATAGTCAGCTCATTCCTGGTTAGATCCAACCACAAACTAATCACCTTGGAAATCCACATCCCTCCCACCGCCTCAGCAAAGGTAACCACCACGAAAAACTTCTCCAAAGCTAACTGTGGGATCCTAAAAACAGAGGTGGCTAACTTCCCAGCACCTATGCAAATGGAGAATAGTTGCGTGACTGCAGAATCATACACCAATGCACTGTACGAACACGTACACAACTGCATGGATCTCGCCATACCCAAAAGAACCAAGACACTCCTCCAAAAAAAGGAAGCCAATCTGGTGGTCCCCTGCCATAAACAAACTCTACAACAGAAGGAAACTGATGCGGAATAAGGTGAAGTCCCAAGACTGGAAAAACTCCCTTATCTGCCTCAACAAAAAGTTGAGATCTCTCATCAAATCCTCTGAAGCTAGTTATGAAAACAGAATTGCAGCAGATAGTAAAAGACAACCACAAGGCCTTCTAGAGTTATGTAAAGAATCTCCATGGCAATACCCAGATTTGCTCTGAGCTACTGCACAATAGTACCTCCTATACCAAACCAACAGATATTGCCCGTATACTGGCAGACAGATTCAGTGCCAACTTACCCCCCCTCTCCCCCCAAAGGACCAATCACAATACCAGTAGATTGCCAGGCACCTAGTATTACTGTTGCACAGGTTAAAACAGCAGTGTCCAAGGCCAAGAATACAGGTTCTATGGGACCTGACAATATCACTGGCTGTGTTTTACAGGAACTACAGAGTGAACTGGCACCTCACCTGTGTGCTCTGTTAAATCACAGCTTCACCTCAGGCTTTGTCCCTGCCGAATAGCGCACTGCTACAGTCATCCCTCTCCACAAAGGAGGAGCGACTACAGACCCTGGGAACTATCGCCCCATCAGCCTGACGAGTCGGATATGCAAATCGATGAGACATTATTATGGACCTAATAAACAAGAATATAGGGCATCTCCAAACTCTGGATCCCACACAGTTTGGTTTTATGAAGGGTAGATCATGCCTGCTCAACTTGGTCAACTTCTTTGAGTTAGTCACCAGAGCTGTGGATGAAGGCAAGGTGGTTCATACAGCCTACCTTGATCTGGCCAAGGCCTTTGATACCATTCCCCACTCAAGAATCATAGAAATACTCACTAAGCTTGGCATCAACCCCTATATCACTAGGTGGGTTGCAAAGTAACTCACAGATAGAACCCACAATGTGAAAGTAGCTGACTCCAAGTCAGACTGCCGATTAGTCATGAGTAGATGCCCACAGGGTTCGGTCCTGGGTCCCCTCCTGTTTGGTATCTACTTCTCTGAATTCCAGGCCAACAAGAAGGGACACTGGCTGACAAAGTTCGCAGACGATTGCAAGTTGGAAGCTATAAGTCCCCAAGTGATGTTGACATCCTACAGAATGACCTCACTGCGACCGACTAGTGTCATAACCATGGCCTTAAGCTCAATGCTAAAAAATGTGTCATCCCCTTTGGGAAAAACCCGGTTCCCATGAATTACCACACTGATGGGTAGTCCACTGAACAGAGAAGACATAAGAGATCTGGGAAACACAGGTTGACAGCAACCTCTCTTTTGATCACCGCATTGCCACTGTCATCAGAAAGTCCTTTCTATGTGGCACATCTCATTACTAAGGGTTTTGCATCCAGGAAGAAAGAGGTCATTGTCTCCCTCTACTCTTCCCTCATTAGGCCAATCAGAGTACAATGCCCCATTTGGCATGTACCTCACTAGACACCTGCAACAACTGGAGAGGCTGCTAAAGTACCTCACAAAGAGGACACTAGGCCTTAAACAATTGTCCTATATGGACAGACTCAAACTCCAACTAATCTCTGTCTCATATCGTCTACTTAGAGGCGATCTCTGCTCGACTTACAAAGCCATGTCTGACCCAGCTCTGTTAGAAATGCTACATCTAAAGAAATCCCAATCCCTCTGCACCACACACTCCAGAGACTTCAACCTCATTACCACAATGTAACAGAACATGATGGAGGGACAGGTTCATAAACCTGCCCCTGCTATGGTACAGACTTCACACACATGTCAAGCAGAGCACCTCGCTGACCCTCTTCAAGAGAAATCTTGATGAGTGGATGGGAAACAGAAAATTAACCCCAGGGATAACACCAGTGGCTCTAATCGACAGAGGCACTGGGAACTAAGGTCGGGTGGCACTATGCCAGGGTAATCCTATGGCTAGGCTTGTAAAGGCCCCAAGGCCATTAGCCTAGTACACACCTATGAACCTGCTCAAAAGGCTGAATCTAATACGCGACAAAACCTGCAGGAGAGAGGTTTGTCTCCCAAAGGCTGCCCCACCTCTGGAATGGACTTCCCATACACTTCAGAATAGCTCGCTGACCTTCAAGTGCAGCCTTGATAAGTGGATGGGAAACCAGAAATTTGTCCCAGGGGTTCCACCCATGTCCCTTACTGACAGGGTTGACAGGTGCTGACTGGGTTTCACTTCAAAACGTCAAAAACTCATAACATCTAACTTCAAAACAACGAGACCGTAAGATCAAAAATTCAAAACACCTTAAACTCATAACATCGAATTTCACAACACTGAAAATGTATAAAATTGAGTAGTGTATCATCAAACATGTAAATGTTATAATTTATTCTGTTAATGTGTATATAGTGTTTATTATGGCACTCTGTACGTGTTTTTAGGCCATACAGGTAAGTGATTTAGACATTGTGTGTACATTCTTTATAGTGATAGAGATACAGTGGGGTTAGGAAATGAACTTTTTCCCACTGCAGTGTTATCTCGGAGTTGGTATATTTAATTAATAGTGGGGGTGGGGGTGCAAGGGGGCTTGCCCCCCCCCTCAGAAATGTAGTAAAGTGTGCGTTTTTTCATTTGTTGGTGTTATAGGTGGAGGGGATGATATTTATACTTCATTTGTAGTTTTTGATGATGTGAGATTCGATCTTTTGAGTTTTCGACCTTATGGTCTCGCTGTTTTGAAATTAGATGCTATGAAATTGACATTTTTAAGTAGAACCGCTGACTGAGGTTTCCTTTTTAGGGTTAAACTATTGGCCAGGCTTGTAAGAGCCCCAGGGCCATTAACCTAGTAACCTCCTATGATGTGCAACAGAATAAACTAAATCAAAGCAGATTTTTTATCACAAGAAACTGCAGATAAAACTTTCCTCAAACTTTTACAATTAGTTAGAACACTAACACATGAGCCTGCCAATTCACAGCTCTGAAAATCAAAATTGCACAAGTATACCCCCTATACTTATCAATAATTTTCCCATCCTTATCAGAAAGAGCAGGCTTGGAATTAACTAAGTGGTTAGCAGCAGTGGGATCAACTAAACCTATAGCTGCTGGCTCAGGTTTGAGAATAGTGTATAAACACTTGACTGAGGAACTTTATACATCCTATCTGCTTTTCTAGGGGTAACTGGCTGACTACATCAGTAACTGCAGGAGTAAACATCTTTTAAAAGATAGGACAGGAGGATTGGGTGTAGGTTCTAGAAACTCCTTCTGCAGCAATTCAGAATTTTCTGAGGGACTGAGAAACCACAGTTCTCCCACTTAAACAGCACATTTTAGCAACAGTCTCAGAGAAAGTTAACCCCCCCCCCCCCACAGGGGGAGAAACAGAAACTGAGCTCCCCCCTCAGAGTCTGACTCAGAAATCTGAGAAGAAAACCCTGCAACTCTCTCATCTTTCTATTCTGATTCAGAATCTTGATTTTTTTCAGAAAAAAGATATCCCACATTGTTTTATCAGAAACTAGTTTACAATGAAGATCAATAATCTTACGCCTTAAGCCACACCCCCCTCCACATCTCAGATGGAAATTGTGTTGCCATTTTCTTTGTTACTTGACCCCCCCCCCCCAGGTTTACACTTCTCTTACTTGGGAGAAAAGATCCAAGACCTATCTGGATAATTTCTGCTTTATCTAGGTTGGTGATGGTGGGTTACAGATACTTAACAGACGTCATGGTCTTCCTTTTATCTCTGAAAACATTTTTTTTTTGTAGAAGTCCCTACACAGGTGATATTAAGGAGTTCTGCTTCAACATGATCTGAAAGAGGTTGATATCTCCGCCAAACATATCTCCACATTACAAACTCCTGCAGCTCCTGTCTTCATAGTCACATTTTAGTGATTGTTCAAAATCTGGTGGCCAATGACACCATTCCTGAAATTCCCACTTGAGGCTCTTATCTTCATTTCTCTCTTGCCTTGGCTTTAATATGTTCCTCTACAGAAAGCAAGTTTTTGAGCATGTAGTGCTGACAGCTGAGTTCTCTCATGGCTGGGCAGCAAAAGTACATTTTCTTGCCAAATTGGTCCACACACCTACTTTTCATAACATTTGACAAGAGGTTCTTGGATGCAGGTCTTGTGTTTCCCTTGGTGGACTCCGAAGAAACCAAAGCTGGATCAGTTTGCGGGTTCTTGTAAAAAAATGCTTATGGGCATGAAGCACCCTACCAAAAGGGATCTAGCACCCTTGGAACAAGAAGGAAGAAGGGAATCATGCTGCAAAGGTGTCTAAACACACTCCAACATTTTTATGAACTGGATGAAATGACAAAGCTCTTGGATCAGGCTATCCTAGAAGCCGTATTTATCCAAGTTGAGCCTGGGAAAGCTCTCTAGACTCCTCCAAACTGCAAAGTGCCTCCTGAGGATTTATCCTTTGGGGACAAAAAGTGGAGGACAAACACTCGAGAATATGAATCAAGTTATTGGTAAGAGAGCATGTGCTCCACAAAAGCCAGTTCCTCCTCAACAGAATTACAGGAATCACAGTCCCTCTGGGGGGCATGTCCCTTTTTCTCTTTTCAGAGGAAGTTCCAAACGCAGGTTCCTTTCCAGGAAAGTCTGCATGGATTTCATGAAGTCCATGAAATCCTGTGCCAGTCTGACAGGTTCCTGTGCAGTGACATGGGCTAAGGATGCCAGCAACCTGAGCAGTGGAGGCTGGGACAAATCCTGTTTGACTGTCTTAAGAGTCGCTGGCATGGGTGTGGCAGAAGAGATGGCAAGGCCTCTAAGAAGATCTTCCCCAACTACCACTGTAGAGATTTTGCCCACTCCAACCACGGTCTGTGACAGAAGCCAGAACCTGAGAGAGGCTCCAGACCTGACGGTCACTCGTTTTTGGAATGTGAAGCCATGAAAGGTGCCGAAGACATGGGCCTCCACAAGGGTCCTGCCAGATGACTCAGACACACCAGTTGCCGGGTACAGAGGGCTGTCAATATTCTTCGCTTGAAAAAAAATGAGGGTGTAGTCAGTTTCCCTTTCCTACAAATGTTTCTCTTTGTATATTTTTCCTCTAGTATTCGGGCTGACCACAGATCTCTGCAGGCAGAAACTCCCAATAACCAAGTACTACAACAGTGACTACGATCAAAATCTGTACAGGATACCTGATAACCTAAGACTGCTATAACAGACTTTTCATGGAGTCTCACCTTTTGTGGGGGTACACAGGTCCAGTGATTATATTTCTGTTATATCTCCATGTGCTAGGACATGGCAATTTAGAACGCTTAACATTTGGCTGGAAAAAAAAGAATCCTTGCCTGGTACTAATGCTACCCTCTAAGGTATAAAGCTCAGTGTCTTGAGACTGGGCTGCACCACAATGACTTGCTGCTGAATTAATAAGAACTTGCACAAGGGCAGGAGACATGGAGGAAGAGTGGACAACTTCAAGTGAGAAAATTACTGTATTGGTCAAAACAATGTTAAGAACAACACAGTTCTTTGCCCTGTCACACCTGAAGTACCCAATGATCAAGGTGAATGGAAGAAAGGCAAATTCAGGAGTCCAAGAGAGATGTTTAGCTTCCAATTTAAGCACCAGTTTAGGAGACCACTGCTAAGAGCAGCATCAAATTGGTCCACTTCTAGTAAGTTTCACGTCTGCACAATCGAGAAAAATCAATTTAAAAAGACTTCATTTTTGAGCAGAGAGCTTTTTTCTTATTACAAGTGTGAATAAACCACTGGCAGAAAAAAATGCACCTCCTTGCATAGCTGGAAAGATCTACTGCACTGTTTCTTGCTCTAAATGCATCTTTCACTTCTTTCAGAACAATGGGAAAAGATCTTTATCACTGACGCTAGACAGAAATGAATAGGGCAAGTTATCTGTATAAACTCTTTTGAGCTACTGTCTATGGTTATTACTTCCCATGAAGAAGGCTGCAACTGGAAATTGAGGATACATGTGGGAGAGGGCTGCAGGTGGTAGTCATATGAAGGATCTTTGCCAATTCTTCTCCTTCCCTTTTGATCTTGTGACAAGAGGAGGCCTTCCTGCTTAATCAAGTCTGTGGCTCAGACTAAGAATATATGTATTTTATTTGGTAAAAGGACCTTATTTTATTACAAAAAAAATTCTGGTTATCTGTGAAGAGAAGTGCGGCACATTTCCTTAGAAAACCTTACCATGTCCTCCTCCTCTTAGGTCTGTAATTAATTACATCGACTGCTGAGTAGAAAAGTTGATAGACTGGTGCATTTAAAACAACTTCTCAACATTCCTTAGGATACATATCAGTCATGAATCAATCATGCTGTGTAGAACTACCTCAAACAGATGGCAAATGAAAAATCCACAACATTAAAGGGTGACTTTTAAAGTATAAAACATCTAATAAACACTGGGCTTCTCCAACTTTATACCTCTTCCCTTACTTGACAATCATCCTGGACTGTCATACTGCAGACCAGCTAGAATAGCACTTCGTAGCTGAGACAGAGAAAGACAGTGTGAGGACCTGATTTTTGACTGCTAATAAGTGGCCAATCAGCTGGGTCTCTCTTGGGGGATGATGGCTGGGTGTCAGTAGCTGACTTGCACACCATCTTGGAAACTATGAAACAGAAACAGTCCACTTCAACTTCATTAAAATGCATTTTCAGATAGCTTTTCTTTGAAAAAGCAGAACCCTCACAGGTCACCCATGGAGCTGCCCCTTTCAGTTTATGTAATGCCTTTGAGTGACGCCTCCAGGTGCATCTGCAGTTACCACCTACTGCGCCTCTAGGCGTCAAATATGACTTGTTCATTCTTGCTTTAATAATTCCAAAACCATGCTACATCCAAAGTATCAGAATATTTTATATTGAAGCATACATGATGGCAAACACAATTCTACTGATATGTGACCTCTGTCAATGAGTATTTGTTAGAATTGTAAGGTGATAACTTCATTTTTAAAGGCGTAGGCCACACCCACTAGGAGTTAAAGGTACACACTCAAAAGAGCTATATTGGAGGGAATGAGTCAAGAAAGAAATGGAGTCAGAGTACTTTGAAAATGTATTCCCATGATCAGAGTCTGGAAATGTAGGTGATTCAATCTTCTGCACATCAAGGCCCCCTCTTCTTTTCAGACTGAATAGATTTTTCTTTTTGCGGTCTCATCTAAAAACTGACAGTACTGAAGATTTAAAAGCTTTAATACAAAAGGCAGACCCTACAATGATCCAAGAGAGATCAATGTAGGTTGCTGCTGTTAACTGGCTGTTTAGTCTAGATTAAAATATACTCTGCCAAACACGTTTTAGTCAATAACTGGTGAAGACAAAAAAGGAGAGCTTACAGATGGCTCAGAGGGATGAAACAGTCAGCGCTAGCTTTTTTGAAAATCCCCATCACTGTAGCAGCATTACTGAAGGTACTGACATTGCTAATGAATTAATTTTAACAGAACAAAGAACTTGTCAAAGGCTGTCAGAGTACTATAATGACTGGCTTAAAATTGATGCTTTAGAGGCAATGCAATGGATTCATCCTCCTCTTTTCAGCTGGTAAAGAACTGTACATTCCAAGTTTAATCTGAAGCCCTAAACAAAAGGATTAATTGTGGTAACCTAAAATGCAATTTATCTACAAACTCCAAGACATGAAATTATAACAAAGATGATACTCAACCACTGAAAGACAAAGAGAAGAGAAATTCAATGCAATCATGGAGTTGGTATGCTTGAGTGACATTAACAAAAGCAATAGACTTGTACGGGAGTCCTGTACTATCTGCTTATGCACTCTGTAGGCTCAGTGCATACATAAGCTTTCACTGGGGACGTCAGGAATGGTAGCAAACTAGGTGAATCAAAATGTAATGCAACACTAGCAGCTTCTCCAAAAAAGGCTGCCCTTCACTCAACTAAACTGACAGAACATCTGGTTCTTGTGGCATATACTATGGTCATGATCTATCCTTACACTGTACACAAACTATGCTCGTCTGGGTCTTGGCTGGTAATGTAATTGCCACTACGGCACATACAATTGCTGTTGTCAGGGCATATGAATGTAGTACTTCAGGATAATGTACTAAGATCAGAAAAGAACTGGTTAACTCTGACAACAAGTATGCTTATGTATCCAGCTCACAGCATGCATAAGGAGATAAAGTGGAGATACCTTGATGTAGTATTTTCCACAAAATATCTGAACTAATTGCTGGTAAATACCTACCCTCAACTATGAAAATCAAAGTTTTCTACATTAGATCACCTTGATCAGTAAATATGGAATAATGCAAAGAAATCAAGTAAAGGCTGTGACGGACACTATGCATACACTGCATGCTGAAAAAAAGCTTTGATTATACTCCAACCAGCCTTCCAGTCTGATACATTGCTTCGTCATACGAACAGTCTAATCTCCAAAGTTAAAGTTAGGAAACTTAACAGTGAAGCCAAACCAATACATACAGTGTGCAATGAAGAGTGGAGTGACAAACATTTACATTGCTTTGACAGGTCTGGTTTTGGACACTATGCAGCCTGCCTCAACTTCTCTTGGTCAATGGAAACTCAAACCAGTATTTGCATAACCCTATGGTCTGTTGCTAACTTACTGGTACACAGCAACAGTTACAGTCTACAAAGTTAACAAGCACTACACTAGCAAACTGGATAAAAAAGGATTCATTTAAAGGGTGTGGGTGTGCAACAGAGTGCCTTTTGGCCAGTTTTCCACCCCTTGGGCAAGGTGTGGGGATGTTTACTGCTTGGCCAACACAAAGCGTGCATTTGGGGGGTCAAAAACACTAATATATGCGCAAGTCAACAGAAAATACAGCAGGCTACAGTGAAGGAAGTGCATAATATAGCATGTGTGCATCACAAACTACCCTGATGTCACTGCATACCATTCTTGAAGGCTACGTGAAAGCCAGAAGGGAAAAGAACTATGTCCCCCATAATACAATTAAGATGGGAACATACTAGGACAGCATCTTAATTACTGTATTACTGAGCCAATTCAATGGTATTAGGCTTTAATCTCTTCCACCTCCCATTTGCCAACCATGGCACATTGGCAAGTTCCTTAACTAGGAAGTGCTCCTGCGCTGCTCTTAAAGAGAAGCTGAAACTTGTGTCCATCGGGCTTAGCACCTGGTATAAAAAAAAACTCTATGGACTTCCTAGATATCTACACACTGAAACAGATTTATTAGTACTCTCCCAGTGTGAAAATAAAGTTTGGAAAGCAACAAAAGAAAAAAAAGTTATGTACTCACTATAACGTTCCATCTGAGTAGTTCTACCTCATTTGTCTTCAACCTGTGGGTATCGGATCCGTAATGGATCTGAGCCGGCAACTTCACAAGCATCTGCTCAGAGCTCCAAGCTCCTCCCATATCATTAATACACCACAACTACCTTCCAACCCTCACATAGAGTTTGCTGTACCCTACACTAAACAACCCGATCCAAAAACCTTACACACACAAAATGCCAAGCTATAAGTGCTGTCCATATGGTAAGGACAGGGGAATGGCGAAAGGGATGGCTGAAGACAAATGAAGTAGAACTACTTAGATGGAATGTTATGGTGAGTACATACCTTCTTTACCTGAAGTAGTTTAATTCATTTGATCATCAACCTGTGGGACAGTCCCCAGCTACTAAACACCTGGGTGGCCTCATGGAAGGATATTCCAGAGCAGCGCAGAAACAAAAGATGATCTCCTTTGAGAAATCAAATCCAATTTATAGTGAGAAATAAAGGTATGAGATGAGGACCAAGTAGCCGCAGAACAAATGTCATCTAAGGATACCCTCGGCCAAAAAGCACCAGAAGTAGCCATGGACATTGTTGTGTGAGCTCTAACCTGACCTGGAGGAGACAAAACCTTTATCCTTGCAGATCTGAAGGACACAGATCTCCACCTGGCAGTGGTCATCTTGGAAATAGGTTTACGCAAAAAAGGTTTGGAAAAGGACACAAAACTGGTCAGACTTACGAAATGTTTTGGTCCTGTGCAAACAGAACTTTAACTGTCTATGAACATCCAACAAATGCAACTTGCATTCAATTTTGTTTGTAAAATTTGGAAAGAAAACAGATAAACTGAAAGTTTGATTGACATTAACCTCCAATGCTACTTTTGGGAGAAAAGGAGGATTGGTGCGAAGAGAAACCCTGCCCTTATGGAAAATCATGTATGGGACCTTGACAGACATTAACCTCCAATGCTACTTTTGGGAGAAAAGGAGGATTGGTGCGAAGAGAAACCCTGCCCTTATGGAAAATCATGTATGGGACCTTGACAGACAATGCCTGAAGTTCTGAAACCCTCCTAGCTGAAGTGATAGACACTAGAAAGGCTGTCTTCCAAGACAAAATCTTGGTGCAGCTTCAAATGGAGGGGCAACCAACGCTTGTAGCACTATAGTAAGGTCCCACGGGGGGATGGGATCTTGACGGGAGGACATAACAGGAAGGTACCTTTGATAAAGGATTTGCACAATCTGGAAGAGTCCGTAGATAAAGAAGCCCCTGCAAGTACGGTAACTGCACGGCTCCAAAAAGGCCTTATAGCAGCAGAAAACACGAGAGTCAGCAGACTGTAGCACAAACCATTTATTAGCTCAAAAGCATAACTAAAAAGAGAGACAAAACAGACCAGTTTCGGCTGTAAAAATTACAAAGCTTTCTTCAGTGCAGTAAAGACATATACACACTTGTTCTTTTTATAGGCAACCATTGGATGAGGTTCCAAATTAGTAAATTAATTAACCATACCAATTAGAGGTATTCATTAAGCCCTGGTGAAAACAAAGCCCCCCAATTTGATAATCCATTTCTTCTCTATTTAAAATCTGATGCCAACCTGATTTTATTTGTTCTCTGTCCAATAAGTATCACAGTAAAAGTAAAGGATGAATTCTTATGTGCCTCAGTGTGTTTAAATAAAGCATTTCAGAGCTTTTTGTGTCTGATGTCACTTACATGTTCAGAAATTCTGAATTTTAAAGGCCAGGATGTTTGCCCCACATAAAATGCAGAGCAGGTGCAGGTAACCAGATAAATTACCCAGTCCGTCTGACAGTTTGCAAAAAAGAAAATATCAAATACTTGCCCAGTATTTTTGCTGCTGAACTGGCATGTCTTCATAACCCTTCTGGAGTGAGTGCAATGGCCACAGGGAAAACATCCCTTAAGTTGGTCCCCCCACAAGAGTGGTTTGTATAGTATCACCTTTGCATCTCCAACCATGTATGTTTATGACTACTTAAAAATGAACCCACATTTTTGCCTCTCCTGAAAGTGAAGTGACAACTATCATCCAAAATCTTGCATAATTAATCTAAGAGTATGTTCTAATGTCTGCGGACACTTAAGTACGACAATGTTCCTTCCACATGTAGTGACCAGTCGGACGGTTGGGTCTTTGTCCATAGTCTTATCCCTGTATGTTAAGAGATCCTGCCTGTCATGACTCGCCATCCAATGTCCGGCCTGAAAGATGTTCCCCAGTTTGTTGCTTCTATTCCTGAAACTAGTGGTAAGGTCTTCTTGATATACCAGATAGGTAGCATCATTTGAGCATATGCGTTTCATATGCAAAAATTGTGATTTTTGGGATGTTTCTGCACATATGTGGAGGGTGAAAGCTGGTAGCATGGAGAAGGAAATTATACTGGGGGTATTTATGATACACTTCTGATGTTAAAGTATGATTACTATTCCTAATGATCAAAACATCCAAAAAAGTGATCCTGTTAGTATCCTAGGTGACAGTAAATTGTATACCCCATTTGCTGTCATTTAAATATCCAAACTCCATAAGATAATCTGGGTCCGATCTCCATACTAACCAGCAGTCATCCAAGTATCATCTCCAAATATCAATCTCATCTAGACAGATGTTGTGTGTCATAGATGAGCTGTTCCTCAATGTGGGCCATGAATAAGTCAGCGTATATGGGAGCAAATGAAGCTCCCACAGCAGTGCTTTGTATTTGTAAGTAGCATTTGTTCTAGTAGTAAAACACGTTCTTAGTTAGGATGTGCCCCACAAGGCAAAATAAAAAAAAAGTACTGAAATCCGGTTCTTACAACTCTGACTTAAAGTACAGTTTTGTACCTACCATAAATGTAGATGTTCGAGTGTATACACTGCTGCAGTCATTACACTTGGGTTATCCTGCCATCAGGCGGTCTCCCAGTCAGCCTGAGTTCCAAAGTCTTGGTCCTGTGTCAGTTGCTGTCGCCTCCTCCCTGACGTCAGTGCGACAGGGGTGTATAAGATGCAGCTGATGACATTTTCTTCAGTTTTTCTTGCCCCAGATGTCAGGTGCCCCCAAATAGGTAGACAATTCAAACTGCTAATAAAACATACATAAGAAAAGCAAACAACTTTCAGCTACCAGCAAATACTCCCCATAGGTAGTAAAGGGTAGAACACATAGGTACGTACCAGCAAGTAAGAGGGGAAGGAGGGAGGGTAACCTGGACAGCAGCAGTGTATACACTCGAACATCTACATTTATGGTAAGTACAAAACTGTACCATGTTCATCGTGTTACACTGCTGCAGTCATTAAACCTGGATAGAATCCCAAAGCTGAGGTAAGGTGGCTGGTTCTATAAGGCATTAGGGGTGGCTATAAGGCCCTGCAGCACTGCAGTGGCGAAGCCAGCTGTGGATTTAGAGTATAGAGGCAGATGGTAATGCTTGGTGAAGGTATGTACAGTACTCCAAGTTGCTGCTTCCAAAATATCCTTGGTAGGTACTCCTCTGAGGTAGGCAGTTGAAGTGGCTGTTGCCCTGGTGGAGTGAGATCTAATGCTGCTAGGTCCAGGTTTCCCATGGTGTGTATAGCAGAAACGTATACAATGTCCTATCCATTTTGAAATAGTCTGTTTTGAAATGGCTTTTCCCTATGCTCCTGCAGCATATGCTACCAATAACTGCTCGGATTTTCTGAAAGATTTGGTTTTGTCCAAGTAGAAGCGTAACTGCCTGTGAATGTCCAAAGAATGCAGTAGTCTCTCCTCTTTATTTTGTGGTTTTGGATAAAAAGTTGGCAAGTGAATAGTTTGGTTTAGAAACACACTGGATACCACCTTTGGCATAAACGTAGGGTTAGTTCTTAAAGACACCCTGTCCTGGTGGAAAATGAGGAAAGGTTCCACTGCCATTAGTGCCTGTAATTCTGAAACTCTTCGTGCTGATGTTATTGCCAGGAGCAGAGCAGTTTTCCAAGAGATATATTTTAATTCTGCTGTTAGCTGGCTCAAAAGGAGGTAAAGTTAATTTTTCCAAAACAAAGTTGAGGTCCCAAGTTGGAGTAGGTGCTCTACGGGGCAGTCTTATGTTTGTAGCCCCTCTGAGGTACTGTCTTAACAAAAGATTAGAGAAAATTGGTGGATCCGTGTTGTAATGAGCAGAGATGGCAGAGGCGTGGATCTTGATGGATGAGAAGGAGAGGCCTTTGTCCAGCATCTCAGTTAAATATTGTAGTATCGGAGGTATGTTTGGGACAAGAAGGTCAAGGCTGTGAGCTTGGTTCCAGGCAAAGAATCTCTTCCATTTATCCGAATAGGCTTTCCTGGTACTAGGCCTTCTGGCCTCCAGAATGACATCCATAACAGCTGTGGAGAGAGGCACTGCTTGCTTGACTAAGGAATCTTCCCATGCAGCTAGGTTTAAGGTCTTTAGCTGGCTGTGCAGTATCTGATTGTTGTGCTGAGTCAGCAGATATGGGTTTTGAGGCAAAATCCAGGGTGGACATTGTGCTAAGTTCTTTAAGATTGGGTACCAGTGCTGGCGTGGCCAGTCTGGTGCAATCAGGATCATCTTTGGCTCTTCTTGCCTGGCTTTTATGAGTACCTTTGGCATGAGAGGTAGTGGTGGGAAAGCGTATACTTGTAGGTTTTTCCAGCTGAATAAGAGGGCATCCACTTCCCATGCTTGTGGATGGTAACTCCTTTTGCAGAATTTCTGTAGCTGGCAGCTCATTGGGGATGCAAACAGATCCATGTCCGGGCTCCACCATTTCTGTGTTATTCTGAATATTTGTGGATTCAATTCCCATTTGTGGGGATCCATGATGTTTCTGCTTAAGTCGTCTGCCAGTGTGTTTTTCTCTCCTGGCAGGAATTGTGCTTGCAGATGAACTTGATAGTTTAGAGCTGTGTTCCACAAGGTCATGGTTTGTCTGCAAAGGGGGTAGGAGCGAGTGCCCCCTTGCTTATGTACCACATAACTGTGGTGTTGTCTGTCTTTAGTAGTAGTTGTCCTGGATGCAGCAGGTCCTTGAAAACTATAAGGGCATTTTGTACAGCTAGCATCTCTTTTAGACTGATGTGAAGATGCCTTTGTTCTGCGGGCCACTTGCCCTGAATACATTTGCCTGTCATGTGTGCACCCTAGGCGTAATCCGATGCATCTGTTTGTCAGTGTTTGCCTGGCTGTGGGTTGAGTAAAAGGCTGTCCCTTGTTGAGGTGACAAGCTTGAGCCCACCACTGAAACTCCTGTTGAAGGCAAGGAATTAGTGGTGTAACTGTTTCCAAACTGACAGTGTTGAGACCGTACATTCATTAGGTACCATTGTAGTTTCCTCAGATGCAGTCTGGCATATGGAATTAGTATGCAAGATGCCATGTAACCCAAGGCCTGCAGAATTTTTCTTGCAGGGAGTTGGGTCTTTGTTGCCATCAATTGAAAGTAATGAGTCAGTTGTCCTTGCTTGTCTGGCGTGAGATAAGCCATCTGGGCCGTTGTGTTCAAGCTGGCACCCAGGAATATTATCTCTTGTGAGGGGACTAGTTTTGATTTCTTTTCGTTTACTGTGTACCCCAGGCAACTTAACTTTTTTTTACAAACGCCAGATGCTTTAGAAGAATGTTCTTGCTCTCTGCTTGAATCAGGCAGTCGTCCAGGTACGGATAAATTTGAATTCCTTTCTGTCTGCAAAATGCAATTACTGGTGCCAGGCACTTTGTGAAGACCCTGGGCTCAGTAGATAAGCCAAACGGCAGTGCAGAGAATTGATAGTGCATTGGACCAGCTATGAATCTGAGGTATCTTCTGCAGTTTTGTCTGATAGGGACATGCAGGTATGCCTCCTTGAGGTCCAAGATCACAAGCCAAGCTTTCTTGCCCAGCATGGGAAGAAGCTGCTGTAGTGTCAACATTTTGAATTTCGAACATCCACGTAAGTGTTTAGAGATGAAAGATCCAGAATGGGCCCCCAGGCTTTCTCCTTTCTGGGAACCAGAAAGACTCAAGTAAAATCCCTGTCCTTGTTCCTGTGGTGGTACCTTTTGAAAAGCTCTCATATCCATGAATGCTGTAATTTGTTTTTGAGCCTCTGCCCATTGATTTGGTGGCAGATTTGGCATTCCTTCTAACCTTGGCAGAGTGTGAAAGTGGAACCTGTAACCTTGAGATACAATGTTGAGAACCCATTTGTCTTTGGTGATCATATGCCAATTGTGATAGAAAAGTGCCAGTTTTCCTCCCGAGGGGGCTGCCAAGAGAGAGTTGTTTGGCAGCTGTAGTAGGAAGTCATTGGGGCTGCTTTTTATATGGTTGGGGCTTGTCTTCCCCTTCTTTCTGGCCTGATGCAACCCATTGCCAAGGCCTGTAAGGACCTTGTGGTTGACCTCTACCTCTTGAACATCTGTATCTGCCCCTTTGAGGTCTGCCTGTAACTGGAAAGGACCAATTCTTAGTTGGCCAATTTCTGCTACATCTTGGAGGCTGAACCTGTAAGAAATCCTACACCGTTTGCATAGATTTTGCCTTATCCTCCATTTTCTTTAATACCTCATCTGCCTTAACTCCAAACACCACATCCTGCTGCAAAGGTGCATCCAATAATTTTGCTTTAACAAGATCTGGTAACGTATGTTCTTTTAACCAAGCATGTCTTCTAATGACAGAGCCTGTAACTGCTGCTCTACAGGAGGCCTCTAAAGAATCAAAACCACATTGCAAAGTATGTTTTCCCACTTTTTCAGCTGCATGCAATAAAGCCTGCATTTCTTTAAAATTAGGAGGATCTGAATCTGGAAGCATTATTTTGTTTCAACTGAGACATCAAAAATTGCTGATATTTTAGCATGTGAAACTGGCAATTTAAGGCTCTCATGGCTAAGGTTGCAGACGTATATACTTTCTTTCCTCATCCGTCTAATGCTCTGGAATCTCTGTCAGAGGGAACTGGATTCTTGGCTGATGAGGCCTTAACCCCTTTGGGTCAGCAACAGGGCCTTTATACAGAAATTTGTGAGAGTCAGGGACTCTGTAGTATCTGTCAGGTTTAACTGGGGCTGGAGGTAAGGAATCAGGATTTAAGCTGGATTCAGTATACACATCATCCACAATATCTAACACTGGCGGAATAGCAAGGGGTCTGTGTTGAGGTAATAAAAGGAAGTCTCTGAGCCTTTTCTTGGATTCTGAGTAATCCTGGCCTTCCCAATGGAAATTCTCCCTCATGGTATGTAAGGTTTCCCCAAAGGAGTAGCCCTCAGGCGGACAGGCTGATGGAATTTACTCCTCAGCATCAGAATCCTCATAAGGGGGTAAAGAGTATCCTAGGTCTGAGGATGAATCTGAAGAGATGGACACCTGGTCGGATGAGTCATAGTCTGCATCCTGTCTAGGCCTTTTATCAGGAGGGGGATGGGACCCTTCGGCCATTTTGAGCATTTGTTTCTTAGGCATGGAGGCCTGTCCTGGAGAATGCTGTATTTGTTTCTTTGTTTTTAAAGGAGGCTTAGACTTAGCAGAGGGTTTAATGCTTAACTGAGTAGGTCTGAAAACACCCTCTGAAGCTGCTGGTAGCTCAGCTACTTCGGATCCCTCTGAAGGGTTAGTTTCGGTAGGCTGAATAATTTGTGCGTCCGAAGGCCCAGCCATCTCCACGTGGGAGTCCGAGGTGGCCTGTGGTTCTACAGAAGCGGTCGTCAGGGGCTGCGAAGGCACCTCTCTGAAAACCAGAGAACCCGCGACTGGCCTAGAAGAGGCTTTGTCGTCAGTTTTGAGCCAGAGATGCCTATCTTTGTCTTTGCACTTTTTATGTATTCCGGTCGTCGGAAGTTCCGACGGCATGGTATAATGGAATTTTCTACCAAAATAATGTTGGGCAAAATCAAACAGACGTTTAATAGTGCGCTTGTTAAACCTAGCACAAAACCGACAACCAGTGACATCGTGGTCTGGGCCTAGGCATGGGATACAGTAAGAATGGAAATCCTTATGGAGTATTTGCTTCCCACAAGAAATACGTTATTAACTTTTACTGACATTGGCCTGAGGCAAGAAAAGGTACTTAGCTTTGTAGAAGACTTCGGTTCTGGATTCAGAATGAAAATCTCAAGAGACGGCCGACCGGCACTTGCGAACTGCTTTTGCTTCGGGCACCGCGCGGTAATTAAGACTGAAGAAAATGGCATCACCTGCATCTTATATACCCCTGTCGCACTGACGTCAGGGAGGAGGTGACAGCAACTGAAGCCGGACCAAGACTTTGGAACTCAGGCCGACTGGGGGACCGCCTGACGGCAGGATAACCCACATGTAATAACTGCAGCAGTGTAACACTATGAACCATCCAGTATTCTAGTGCTTTCAGACCTACCCAGTGAGGGATGTTAGTGCACAATGCAGAAACATCTAGGATGCAAAGCAATCACCCTGGCTCAAGCTGCATCTCCGAAATAACTAATGTCTTGGATGCAGGCCCTGACCCATTTGAGAAGTGGTTTGAGATGCTGTGTCAAACTGGGATAATGGTTTAGTGATAGAACCCCTACCTGAAACTAAATCTACCACGTGGATTTTCCAAATTATGTATTTTGGGTAGAAAATATATATATTGACTGGAAGGGTTAGGCACTGTGAGGTGATGCAATACGTTGTCCATAATTCCCTTGTTCTCTGCGGATGCCAAAAATTGATCTATTTGTTGCTTGAAGACAGGTATTGGGTCCAATGTCATATGGGTATTAATTTATGTGAGTCAGGGACCCTGTAATATGTCAGGCTTATGGGAGCTGGAGGTAAGGAGTCAGGGTCAAGCTTGACTCCGAAAACACATCATCCACAATGTCTAAAACAGGGGGAATGGCTAAAGGCTTGTGCCGAGGGAGAAGGAAATCCCTGAGCCTCTTTTTTGATTCTGAGAAGTCGTGACTCTCCCAGTGAAAATGCTCCCTCTAAGTATGCAAGGTTTCTCCAAATGAATAATCCTCAGGAGGAGATGCAGATGGAATAGACTCCTCAGCATCAGAATCCTCATAGGGAGGTATAGAAAATTCCTGATCAGAAGAGGAATCAGAAGAGGAATCAGAAGAAATAGAAACCTGAGCTGAAGATTCATAATCAGTGTCTTGCCTATGCCTCTTATCTGGACGGGAATGGGTGCCCCTGATCAAGGTAATAAGGTCTTCAGCCATTTTGATCATCTGTTTTTTAGGAATAGCGGCCTGTGCATGTGGCTCATGTGTCAGTTTTTTAGTTTTAGAAGTTGCTTTTGTCTTTGGTTTTGCAGCTATCGTTGGTTTGATATACAAATGTTGAGGTCTGAATACACCCTCAGAAGCCGGAGCCTGCTCAGTGGCTCCGGACCCATCCAAGGGAGATGCATTCGTTGGTCCAATACCTTGATTATCTTGCGGCATGCCCGACTCCACCTGGGTGTCGGTAGAGGCCTGCGACTCGAAGGTAGCAGTTATCAGGGGCTGTGAAAGCGCCTCACTGAGTACTGGTGAACCAGCGACTGGCTTGGGAGAAGCTTCGTCGGTTTTGGATCTCGACTGCCTTTCTCTGTCCTTTTCTTTGTATTTTTTATGTACTCCGGTAGTCGGACTGCTATCCGATGACATTTCTGGGTAGTTAAATCTGTTTCCAAAATACTTTGATGCAAAAATATACAGACGCTTAATAGTACGTTGGTTACATCTAGCACAAAACCGACAGCCAGGAACATTGTGATCAGGACCAAGACAAGGAATACAGTATAAATGGAAATCCTTATGAAGTACTTGCTTCCCACAAGTAATACAATTATTAACTTTTTCTGGCAACGGTAAAAAGCAAGAAAAAAGTTTCCCCAACGGGGTACTTAGCTTTAGTGAAGACTTCAGTTCTGTAACTCAAACTCGAATATTTCAGTAGTCGGCAGACCAGCACTTGCGAAATGCTTCTGCTTCGGGCACCGCGCGGCAAGAAAGACTGGAGAAAATGGCGTCGGCTGCATGTCTTATACCCCTGACGACCCGACGTCATGGAAGATGAGACAGCAACCAATGCAGGATGTAAGACTTTGGAATTCAGGCCGACTGAGGGCAACCTGCCAGCAGATTACCCAAATGTAATGACTGCAACAGTGAAACACGACGAACATCCATTATTCCAGTTTCTGACACAGAACCTCAAACCACTTCTCAAATGGGTCAGGGCCCATATACAAGACATTATGGAATTCCTTAAAGTTATTTTGAAAATGCAGCTTGAGCCAGGGTGGTTGCTTTGCACCTTAAATGTTTATGCATTGTACACTAACATCCCTCACTGGATGGGCCTGGAAGCATTAGAATACTGGTTATACCAGTCAAGAGTTGTACCAACCGGGTTTTAATACTTTTTTTTTTAACTTTGCCTTGCGGAACACGTCCTTACTAAGAACGTATTTTACTACCAGAACAAATGCTACTTACAAATACAAGGCACTGCTATGGGAGCTTCATTTGCTCCCATATATGCTGACTTATTCATGGCCCACATTGAGGAGAACAGCTCATCTATGACAACACACACAATATCTACCTAGATGAGATTGATATTTGGAGAAGATACTTGGATGACTGCTGGTCAGTTGGAGATCGGTCTAGGACCCGGATTATCTTATGGAGTTTGTTGGATATTTAAATGAAACCAAATGGGGTATACAATTTACTGTCACCTACGATACTAACAGGATCACTTTTTTGGACGTTTTAGTCATTAGGAATAATGATCATACTTCACCATCAGAAGTGTATCAAAAATACCCCCAATATAATTCACTTCACCATGCTACCAGCTTTCATCCTCCAGATATATGCAGAAACATCTCAAAAAATTATTTTTGCATATGAAACACATATGGTCAAATGATGCTACCTACCAGATATATCAAGAAGACCTTACCACTAGATTCAGGAATAGGAGCTACAAAATGGGGAGCATCTTTCAGGCCAGACATTGGGTGGTGAATCGTGACAGGCAGGATCTCTTAACATACAGGAATAAGACTATGGGCAAAGACCCAACTGTCCGACTGGTCACTATGTAAGGAAGGAACACTGATGTCCTTACTTAATAGTGTTCACAGACATTGGAACATACTCTTAGCAAAAACCAAATTCTGCAAGATTTTGGATGACAGATATCATTTCTCTTTCAGGAGGCGCAAAAATTTGGGCTAATTTTTAAGTCATTATAAACATGGTTGGCAATGTAAAAGTGATTCTATACAAACCAATCATGTGGGGGACCAACTTAATGGATGTTTTCCCTGTGGTCATTGCACTCACTGCAGAACGGTGATGAAGACATGCCAGTTCAGCAGCAAAAATACTGGGCAAGTATTTGATATTTTCTTTTTTGCAAACTGTCAGGCGGACTGGGCGATTTATCCGATTACCTGCACCTGCTCTGCATTTTATGTGAGACAAATGTCCAGGCCTTAAAAATTCAGAATTTCTGAACATGTACGTGACATCAGACAAAAAAAGCTCATGAATGCTTTATATAAACACAGTGAGGCACATAAGAATGCATCCTTTACTTTTACTGTAATAGAACTATTGGTGAGAAAACAAATAAATCAGGTTGGCATCAGATTTTAAATAATAAAGAGAAGAAATGGATTATCAAACTGAGGGCTTTGTATTCACCAGGGCTTAATGAAAACCTCTAATTGGTATGTTTAATTAATTTACTAATTTGGAGCCTCATCTAATGATGGTCTATAAAAAGAAGAACAAGTGTGTATATGTCTTTACCGCACTGAAGAAGGGTTTGTAGTTTTTACAGCCGAAACCGGTCTGTTTTGTCTCTTTTTTTTTTATTATGCTTTAGAGCTAATAAATGGTTTATGCTACAGTCTGCTGGGCTCTCATGTTTTCTACTACAATCTGGAAGAGGTCAAAGAAACAGAGTTCTCACCAACGTGAATGAGAAATGGCGGCTAGTTGAACCTTAACCATAGAGCTAGCCCCTTGTTGAAAAACATTTGCCAAAAAGTCAAGCATAGCTGGAATGAGAGCAGTCAAAGGATCTAAATTCCTTTGAGAGGCTCAAAAGGAAAAACGCTTCCATTTGCTGCGATAAAACTTCCTGGCGAGTGACTTATGAGCTGCACCAGAATAGACCTGATCGAAGATGACAATTCGGGAGACCTGGTAATTAAAGGAACTGAAGCAGCCAAGCTGTGAGCATCAGAATGTCCAGATTCAGATGAGGGACCTTCATGGGGTGAGAAATGAGATCCTGAACAGGATCTAAGATCCAAGGAGGAGCTAGAATATGAGACCAAAGAAAGGGAAACTATGCCTGGCGAAGGCCAAACGGGGCAATAAGGATCACTGCTCTCCAGTCGACAAGCCTTCTGTAGAAACTATGGAATAAGGGGTACAGGGGGTAAGCATAAAGACGACCGGGAGGCCAAACATGAACTAGACCGTTGCTGGGGGACTCCCCCAGCAGGGGGTTCAGAGCGAAGAACTTGCTGCATTTCGCGTTGGAAGGAGATGCAAAGAGATCACAGCAAGGCCGACCCCACTCTGGAAAGATCTACTCCACTACTGAAGGATTCAGAGACCACTTGTAAGGCATCAGAATAGTCCGGCTTAGTTTGTCCGCCAGAAAGTTGGACTGCCTCGGAATATGCATTGCTACCAGAAAACTACCGATGGAGATCGCCCATTCCCAAACTCTCATGGCCTCGCAACAAAAGGTGTAAGATCTGGACCCTCCCTGCTTGTTGATATACCAGACCACCGACATGTTGTCTGACTTGATTGCAATGGTTCCCAGAGGTAGAAAGGCATGAAGGGCCTGCAACACTAAAAGGACCGTCCTCATCTCCAAAACATTTATATGCAAACTGGTCTGGATCGGGGACCACTTCTTGGACTGTCCTTCCCAAACACTGCCCCCACCCTAGCTGGGAGGCATCTGTGGTCACTGAGGCTTGGGCAGGGGCAGAAAAAAAAGGTCGTCCTTCCAAGATTTCCGAAGACTACATCCACCATAGAAGGGACGGCCTGCAGACTTTGCTTACGTGCATCTGGTGCGACAACAGAAGATCCAACAAAGAATATTGCACCGCTAGAGTCCCTTTAGTACTTGGATATGTAAGTGAGCACATGGTAGAAGTGTCATCGCTGCTGCCATAGAACCTAGGGCCATTAAAACAGACTCTGCTGAGGGAAGTTGAGATTGGTAAATGAAAGCAACATGCATCCTTAAATTTCAAACTCTTTCCGAGTTCAGGAAAAAGCACAGTTGTGTACACTTACCATAAATGTAGATGCTAAGATTGTATTCACTGTTGCAGTCATCACGCTTTGGTTATCCTGCCAGGGGTAGCCCTCAGCTGGCCCGAATACCAGAGGCTTAGTATTTCTGCATCTGTTGCTGTCGCTCCAGGACTGACGTCAGGTCATCAGGGGTATAAAAACAGGCAGCTGACGCTATTACATCAGTTTTTCTTGCCCCAAATGTCAGGAGCCCCCAAATAGGGAGCTAAGTTATGGTGGAAAAAACACCACCAGTAAAATGTAACTACCAATAAGGAGTGAGGAAGAGAAGGAGAGAGAGAGAGAGACAAGGGGGCTGGAGGGTGTGAAACCAGGACTGCAACAATGAATACACTCGAACACCTGCATTTATGGTAAGTGTACACAACTGCACTATGTTCTTCATGTTTCACTGTTGCAGTCATCACACTTGGGTAGATTGCCAAAGCTGAAGAATGGGTGGAGGCATTCAAGAAGTGTTGGGGCTGGCTAGAATGCCCTGCATGACTGCTGTTGCAAAGCCAGCCCTGGATTTGGAGAAGATAGGCAGGTGGTAATGCTTGGTGAAGCTATGAACAGAACTCCAAGTAGCAGCTTCCAAAATGTCCCTGGTAGGGACTCCTCTGAAAAAAACTGTAGAGGTTGATGTTGCCCTATGCTTCCTGACCCCCTTAGGGGGATGGTTTCTCATGGTGTTTGTAACAGAAATGGATACAGTGCGCTATCCATTTGTAGATGGTTTGTTTGGATATGGCTTTGCCCTCTGCCCCTGGTGCACAGCTGACTAGTAACTGGTCAGATTTCCTGAAGGGCATAGTCCTAACCAAGGTAGAATTTCAGCTGTCTGTGCACATCTAAAGAATGCAGGATCCTTTCCCCTTTATTTTGAGGATTACGGGAAAAAGGTGGGCAAATGGATGGATTGGTTGAGAACCACACTGGACACCACTTTAGGCATAAAAGTTGGGTTAGTTCTGAGGGAGAACCTGTCAGCATGAAAAATAGGGTTCCACAGCCGTAAGTGCTTGTAGCTCAGATACTCTTCTAGCTGAAGTGATGGCCAGAAGCAAGGTTGTTTTCAAAGAGAAGAATTTTAACTCTGCTGACACTGCAGGCTCAAAGAAGGTTAAGCATGAGCTTTTCCAGCACAAAATTAAGGTCCCAAGCAGGGGTGCGGTCTCTTCTTGGTGACCTTAAGTTGTTAGCCCCCCTCAGGAATTGCTTGATAAGAGGGTGGGAGAAGAGAGGTGGCTCAGTGCTGTAATGAGCAGAGATGGCAGAGACATGGATCTTAATGGAGGAGAAGGACAGGACTCTCTGGAGTAGGGTCTGCTAGGTAATCCAGAATGAGAGAGGTAAGGAAGGCTGTGTTGTGTCCGCTCCTTTAGAGTGAATCCAGGAACAATACCTTTTCCACTTATCAGCATAGGATTTCCTAGTACTGGGGCATCTGGCTTCATGTATGACATCCAGTACCTGCTTGGTTAGGCTGGCCACTGGAAGAGAATTCAAGGAATAAGCCAGGCTGCAAGGTTTAGGGTCTGCAATTGTGGATGCAAGACCTGTCCCTCCTGCTGAGTCAGGAGGGTTCGGACCTGGGGTAGGTGCCATGGTGGCAGTGGAGACTGAGCAGTAGTGGGTACCAGTGTTTGAGTGGCCAGTCTGGGGCAATCAGGATTGACCTTGGTCTTTCCTGCCGTATCTTGAGCAATACTCTTGTAAGAAGAGGGGGAAATTCAAAGACAGAGGTTTGCCCACTGGAAGGCTAGGGCATCCACTTTCCAGGCCTTGCTGTGAGGTACCCTGGTGCAGAATTTGCTGAGCTGGTGCTTGTAGAGGGAGGCAAACAGGTCCACCTGTAGGGTACCCCATTTCTGGGTCACAAGGCTGAATGTGTTGTGGTTTAATTGCCACTGTGTGGGTCTAGGAGATTTCTGCTTAAGTGGTCTGCCAGAGAGTTTTGGGTGCCTGGCAGGAATTGAGCTTGCAGGTTAATTTGCATGGCTGAGGCCGTGTTCCACAGGGTCATGGCTAGCCTACGGAGGGGGTAAGAGTGGATTTCTCCCTGCTTAATGTACATCACTGTGGTGTTGTCTGTTTTGATTAGTAGTGGCCCTGGTGACACTAGGGATCTGAAAGCTGTCAGGGCATGCTTAACAGCTAGCATCTCTTTTTGGTTGATGTGCAGATGAATTTGGTTTGGGCTCCAGTGGCCCTGAATGCACCTGCCATCCAGATGTGCACCCCAGGCATAGTCTGATGCATCTGTGGTTAGGGTCTGGGGGGCGTGGGGTTGTGTAAAGGGAAATCCCCTGTTGTGGTTGCATGCTGCTGCCCACCAAAGAAACTCTTTCCTTAGACAAGTTATTACAGGTATGGTAGTTTCCAGGTCCTGAGAATGTTGGCAGCAGAGACTTAAGTACCCCTGAAGTTTCTTCATATGCAGTCTGGCATATGGAATTAGTAAGAATGCAGGAGGCCATGAACCCTACAGCCTGCAGGATTTTCCTTGCGGATAGCTGGGTTCTTGTGGTCATTTCATCGAAGTAGCCTATCAGGTTTGTTTTTCTGGAGTAAGGAATGCCATCTGGGATGCTGTGCCCAAGCTTGCTCCCAGGAATACAATTTTTTTGACTGGGGACCATTTTGGATTACTTTTTGTTAATAGTGTACCCCAGGGAGGGTAGAAGGCCCTTTACAAATGTCAGGTACTGCAACAGCTTTTCCTGACTGCCTGTATCAGGCAATAGTCCAAGTAAGGGTAAGTTTGAATATTTCTCTGTCTGCAATAGCTGGAGCCAGGCATTTTGTATAAACTCTGAGAGCAGCGGATAAGCCAAAGGGAAGTGCAAAGAACTGATCATGCATAGATCCTGCCTAGAAACTTGGATATTTCCTGCAGGAGTCCCTGATTGGGATGTGCAGTTAGTCCTCCTTTAGGTCTAGGGTGTTTAACCAGGCATCTTTGGACAGCATAAGGAGACATTGCTGTAGGGTGAACATTTTGAATTATGGTACCAGCAGGAAGGTGTTTAGAATGGATAGATCTAAAACTGGGCGCCAAGTGTCCTCTTTTCTGGGTACCAGGAAAAGTCTGGAATAAAAACCTTGGCTTATTTGTTCTGCAAGAACAGGCTGAATTGCCCTTATGGAGAGTAGGGACTGAACTTGATTTTGCTCCTCTGTCCACTGGTTTGGAGGAAGGTCTGGGAACCTTTTTGGGGTTGGGCAGTGTGTGGAAATAAAATATGTCCCCTGGGATACTATGTTGAGGACCCATTGGTCGTTGGTGATGGAGGTCTAGTTTTTGCATGGTGGGCAAGTTTTCCTCCTAAGGGCACGAGCAAATGGGCAGAGGTGAGGAGTGGAGTTGAGAAGTCATTGTGAATTCTTTCTGTAAGGGGGTGGCTTAGCACTCCCTGCATTAGAAGTGGAGGTATTCCATTGTTTAGATCTCTACATACCCTGAGACTGTAATCTGGGGGGGGGGGGTCTGTTTCCCCTGGGTCTAGTTTGAGATGGCCTTGTGGGGGCTGGAAAGGACCAATGTTTTGAGGGGCAATGCCTGCTCAATCTTGGAGGCTGCACTGGCAAAATATCTTTGACTGTCTGCATAGACTTAGCCTTTTCTTCCAACTTTTTTAAAACCACTTCTGCTTTGGTGCCAAACAGTTTGTCCTTGTTCAAAGGAGCGTCCAATAATTTTGATTTGACATGGTCTAGCAAGGTCTGCTCCTTAAGCCAGGCATGCCTTCTAAGTACAGAAAGTACAGTTTTGTACCTACCATAAATGTAGATGTCCGAGAGGTATGCATCTGCAGTCCTAACATATGGGTTGTCCTGCCTCAGGCAGCCCTTCGGTCGGCCGGATTCCAAAGTCTGGGTCTTGCCTCGGCTGATGTCGCACTTCACCCGACGTCATAGCTGCTGTCAATTGGGTATAAAGGCATCAGCCGACGCCATTTTCCTCAGTGTTTCTTGCCCCAGATGCCAGGTGCCCTCTAGGAAGGCTAAATTTGGATAAATGCAAATGATTCCAAACAGTAGAGAGCAAATAAAAATAAACATGTATATACATATATACAAACAAATACACCATAATAGATTCCCCCAGCTAGCTACAAGATGGGCAAATACCCTAGGAGTACCACAGAGGGGAAGGAGGGTGGGTAATCCTGACTGCAGATGCATAGCTCTCGGACATCTACATTTATGGTAGGTACAAAACTGTACTATGTCCTTCAAGGATGCATCTGCAGTCCTAACATATGGGTAGAATACCATAGCCAAACTGGGGAGGAGGCACTAAGATGATTATGGTGTAGCTAAGATCCCTTGCAAAACAGCAGTGGCAAAACCTGCTCGGGATCTGGAGTATAAAGGTAGATTATAATGCTTGGCAAATGTATGCACGGAGCTCCAAGTAGCAGCCTCTAAAATGTCTTTGGTAGCCACTCCTCGTAAAAGCTGTAGTAGTGGCTGTAGCCCTTGTGGAGTGAGGTCTGATGTTTTCTGGAGTTGTCTTTCCATGAAAAGAGTAACAAAATCTAATGCAATTTCCTATCCATTTTGAGATTGTCTGTTTTGAAATTGCTTTTCCTTCCATTCCTGTTGCATATGCTACCAGAAGCTGGTCAGTTTTTCTATTGTTCTTGGTTCTGTCCAGGTAGTAGCGCAATTGCCTGTGCACATCCAAGGTATGCAGTAGTCTTTCCCCTGTTCTGTGGGTTGGGGAAGAATGTTGGTAGGTGGATTGCTTGGTTTAATGATACCCTGGAGACCACCTTTGGCATAAAAGTAGGATTAGTTCTCAAGGACACTCTATCCTGATGGAAGATAAGGAAGGGCTGTACTGCCATTAATGCCTGTAATTCAGAAACCCTTCTTGCTGAAGTGATTGCAAGCAGGAAAGCAGTTTTCCAAGATAAGAACTGTAATTCTGCTGTTTCTGCTGGTTCAAAAGGGGGAAGTGTTAACTTTTCTAACACAAAGTTCAGGTCCCATGTAGGCAAAGGTGGCTTCCTTGGAGGCTTTACATTTTTAATTCCTCTCAGAAACTGCCTGAGTAGAGGATGAGAGAAAACTGGAGGATCCATGTTGTATTCTGCTGAAATTGCTGATGCATGAATCTTAATGGAGGAGTAAGACAGGCCATTGTGGAAAAGCTCTGCTAAATATTCCAGGATGGTAGCTATGTTTGCCAATGATACATTTTCTCCTTTTGCTGCACTCCAAATGAGGTATCTTTTCCATTTTGCTGAATAGGTTTTCCTTGTGGAGGGTCTGCGAGCCTCCAGGATAATGTCTTTAACCCTTTGAGATAAATCTGGGTTATTTTGTTTTATGTAATGTTTCAAGCAGCTAGCTGCAGTGTTTTCAGGTTTGGATGCAGGATTTTGAAGTTGTTCTGTGTTAGCAGTAAAGGAACTAGAGGTAGAGGCCATGCGTGTGTCCGAGACATACTCCTCAGTAGCGGGTACCAATGCTGCCTCGGCCAGTCTGGAGTTATCAGGATGATCCTTGGGTGATCTTCTTTCATCTTCAGTAGCACTTTGTGCATCAAAGGAAGAGGTGGGAATGCATATGCTGTCAGGTTTTCCCAACTGAAGGATAGGGAGTCCACCTTCCAAGCAAGTGGGTGGTATGTCCTTGTGCAGAATTTTCTCAATTGGTGGTTGTGTGGGGATGCAAACAGGTCTATTTCTGGTAGTCCCCATTTCTTTGTAATGGATTTGAAGATGTCTGGATGCAGCATCCATTCGTGGGTATCCGTGGTAGTTCTGCTTAAGATGTCTGCTAGTATATTTTCTTTTCCTGGCACAAATATGGCCTGGAGCTGAATGTTGAGGTTCAGGGCCACATTCCAGAGGTCCATTGCCATCCGGCATAGAGGATATGAATGTGTGCCTCCCTGTTTGTTGATATACCACATAACTGTGGTGTTGTCCGTCCTTATCAGCAAATGACCTTGTTGAAGAAACGGTCTGAATGTCTGAATTGCCTGTTTTACTGCCAGCATCTCTTTTTGATTTATGTGTAGGTTCAGCTGGTCTTGTGTCCATAAGCCTTGTATGCACTTGTCCGCCATGTGTGCCCCCCAACCGAGGTCTGAGGCGTCCGTGGTGATAGTCTGGCTTGGGTGAGGGCTGTGGAAAGGCAGCCCTTTGTTCAATTGACAGGCCTGAGCCCACCACTGGAATTCTTGCTTCAGGCATGGAATTATTGGAATTTGGGTTTCTAGGCTGTGCTTGTGCTGAGACCATAAATTCCTTAGGTACCATTGCAACTTCCTCATATGTAGTCTGGCATGTGGAATCAATATTATGCAGGATGCCATGTAACCCAGGGCTTGCAGGACTTTCCTTGCTGTAAGCTGGTTCTGCGTTGTTAATGCCATGAAATAGAGTAGTAGTTGCTTTTGCTTTTCTGCTGTGAGGAATGCCATTTGGTTTGATGTGTCCAGTTCTGCACCCAAGGAAGTTATCCTTTGGGATGGTATCAGCCTTGACTTTTTTATGATGACTGTGTATCCCAGGGCTTGCAATAGGTGAATAACCTCTCTCAAATCTTTTGTTAATTTGTTTTTGTTGTCCGCTTGTAACAGGCAGTCGTCCAGGTATGGATAAATTTGAATTCCCTGAAGCCTGCAATGAGCAATTACTGATGCCAGGCATTTCGTGAATACTCTGGGCGCAGTAGATAAGCCAAAAGGCAATGCCGAGAATTGATAATGCTCTGATCTTGCAAGAAATCTGAGGTATCTTCTGCAATTTGGTCGTATGGGGACGTGCAGGTATGCCTCCTTGAGATCTAGAGTCACCAGCCAAGACTCCTTGCCCAGCATGGGAAGAAGTTGCTGTAGGGTCAGCATCTTGAATTTTGGAACAATGAGATATGTGTTCAGAGCGGACAGGTCGAGAATAGGTCTCCATTGGTTTTCCTTTCTTGGTACCAGGAAAAGTCTGGAATAAAATCCTTGTCCTTGTTCCATAGACGGTACCTTTTCTATAGCTCTCATCCTTAGTAAGTGGTCGATTTGTTGTAGAGCGTTTGTTTTTTGGTTTGGTGGTAGGTTTGGCATTCCTCTCTTCCTTGGTAGAGTATGGAAGTGAAACCTGTAACCTTTGTCTATTGTCTGTAAAATCCATTTGTCTCCTGTAATGTAATGCCAGTTTACTGAAAATAAGGCTAGCTTTCCGCCTAAGGGTGCTTCTAGTTGTTCCCTGGTAGGCGGTATCAGAGCCAAGTCACTGTGATTGTCCTGTGGAAGTGGTAGTGGCTGGATCTGTGGCAGTACTTCTCTGGTTGTTAGGCTGCCACTGACGCCACCTGTAGGCACCGCTGGATTGACCTCTGCCTCTTGGGCCTATTTCTGCCTCTCTGTGCTCTGGTGGTGTCTGGAAAGGACCAATTCTTCGAAGGCCAATTCCTACTAAACCTCGGAGGCTGGACCTGTAAGAAATCATTGACTGTTTGGACAGATTTTGCTTTTTCTTCCACCTTCTTTAACACTTGCTGTGCAGGGGAGCCAAACAAACTGTGTTTTTCCATGGGAGCATCTAGGAGCTTTGACTTTACGTGGTCTGGTAAGGATTGCTCTTTTAACCATGCATGCCTTCTGATCACTGTACCAGTCATAACTGATCTAAAGGAAGCCTCCAGTGCATCATAGCCGCATTTTAAGGAATGATTACTGACCTGCTGAGTGTTATGTACCAAATCCTGAAGGGACTTACGGTCTATAGGTTCAGGAGAGGACAGTTTTTTAGTTAGCTGATCTAACAAAAATTCCTGATACTGAATCATGTGGAATTGACAGTTTAAGGCCCTAGCCGAAAGAGTAGCAGAAGTATAAACTTTTTTACCCCATCTCTCTAATGCTCTAGATTCTCTTTCAGAGGGGAGGGGGTTTTTGGCAGAGGCAGCTGCTACAGCTTTGGGGCCCTGTGAAATAGTTTCAGGATCTGCAATAGGAGCCTTATACAAGTGATAATGTGTGTCTGGGACCCTGTAGTATCTGTCGGGCTTAGCAGGGGCTGGGGGAAGAGAGTCAGGGGCAGTACAAGCATCATTAAATGCATCATCCACAACTGTAAGTACTGGAGGAATGGCTAGAGGCCTATGCTGTGGCTAATGTAAAAAGGTCCTAAGCCTTTTCCTGGAATCTGAAAAATCTTGGCCCTGCCATTGAAATTGTTCTCTCATAGCATGCAAGGTTTCCCCAAAAGAAAATTCCTCAGGAGGAGAGGCAGAAGGAATGGAGTCTTCTGCGTCAGAATCCTCATATGGAGAATAAGGGCCTTCTGGAGGATTTGAGTTTTCTGAATAATCAGAGGAATAATCTGTAGAAACTGGCTCAGGGGGCTCTGCTCTAGGCCTCTTCTCTGGAGGGGGATGAGAGGCCCTGTCAGGGTGAGGTTGGGATCCCCTGATCAAAGAAATGAGATCCTCTGCCAGGCTAAGCATTTGGGTACTAGAGCTAGGCCTGTGTGAGGGGGTTTTAGCAGGCAAGGCCTTAGAAGATTTAGCTGCTTTAGCCCTAGAAAAAGCCTTGAAAGACATGGATGCAGGGGGCCTAGCAGCTCCACGTGCAGGAGTAGATATGTCTAAGGGAATAGTATCTGATAAATCCTGAGAACCTGCAACAGCAGGTGGAAATTCAGTAGCAGATTCAGCCATGCTGGATGAGGCCTCGGTTGTAGGAGGCATGCTTTCGGCCGAAGGAAGAACCGAGGACTCTGTTTCAGCCGAAACCGAGACACTCGCGGTTGGCTTAACAGCAGTTTCGGCCGAAACCGCGGACCGTGAGTGTCGGTCCTTTTCCTTACGCTTTTTAGCTAGTTGTGAAGTCGGAATCTCCGACGGCATTTTGTAAGCAAAAGCGGGGCCGAAAAACTCCTCTGCAAACTCCGACTGACGTCTAAGTGTCCGTCGGTTGAAGGAAGCACAGGCTAGACAAGCTGCTACGTCGTGGTCTGGGCCTAAGGAAGGAAGGCAGTAAGAGTGGAAATCCTTATGAGGTATTTGTTTCCCACAAGTTAAACAATTATTTACTTTTTCTGACATCGGCTGAGGCAAGAAAGAGTCCCCAACGGGGTACTTAGCTTTTTAGAATTCTTCGGTAGTAGTAATCTCTGGTTCCGACCGACCGGCACTTGCGAACAGCTTCTGCTTCGGGCGCCACGCGGCCAGAAAGACTGAGGAAAATGGCGTCGGCTGATGCCTTTATACCCAATTGACAGCAGCTATGACGTCGGGTGAAGTGTGACATCAGCCGAGGCCAGACCCAGACTTTGGAATCCGGCCGACCGAAGGGCTGCCTGAGGCAGGACAACCCATATGTTAGGACTGCAGATGCATCCTTGAAGGACATCCTGTGACTGCTCCCCTGCAAGATGCTTCTAGGGCGTCAAACCCACATTGCAGGGTATGCTTGCTGACTTGGCTTGCAGAATGCATAAGCTCCTGTAATTTTTTATTTTCTGCACAGTCAGGAAAGGTTGATCATTTTTGCTTACGTTCCATAGTATCTTGTTGGTATTTCAGCATGTGGAACTGACAATTTAATACTCTAATGGCAAGAGTTGCAGAGATGTATACTTTTTTTTTTAACTCATCCGTCGAAAGCTTGGGAATCGCTGTCCAAGGGGGGTGGCATTCTTAGCTGTAAGTTGCTTTTATTCCTTTAGGTCCTTGGGAGATGACCTCTGGGTCAGCAGTAGGCTTTTTGAAGAGAAATTTGTCAGGGACTCTCTATAGTACCTGTCAAGTTTCCTTGGAGCAGGGGGTAAAGTATCAGGAGTTACACTAGATTCCTTAAAGAAATGATCCACATCTAAAACAGGAGGGATAGCTAAACGTCTGTGCTGTGGTAAATCTAAAAATTCTCAGTCTCTTTTTTGACTGAGGATAATCCTGGCATTCCCAATGGAAATGCTCTCTCAATGTATCTAGTGTTTCACCGAAAGAAAAATTTTCTGGAGGGAGGCAGTAGGAATGGATTTCTCTGCATCGGAATCCTCAAAGGCAGATACGGGCATGTCTTCATATTCAGAAACCTCAGAGTCGTTGGACTCTGGGTCAGACAAAGCTACTGGGGACAAGTCTTTTTCTGTTAGCAGGGGAAGGCTGGCTTCCCCTAATCAGCATGATCAGGTCTTCTGCCATTTTAAGCATCTGAGATTGTGGCAAGGAAGCAGGCACTTGAGTTGGCGTCGTCGGTTTTTAGGCATAGCTGGTACTCTTGGCCTTAAACAAGGTAGTTTTAGAAAGAACTGAAGACGGAGAAGTAGTAGTTGGTTTGGGTTGAATATTGGTAATACGAATAACTTCCACAGAAGCCGGTGCCTGCACAGCAGCTCCGGACCCATCCAAGGTAGAGACATCCGCAGGTTCCGTAGTCAAAGAAGAGTCTAGTGGCATACCGGACTCCGAATGGGTCTCTGTAGCGGCCGGCGAATCCATCGAAGCGGGCATCAGGGGCTGCAAAAGCACCTCATTGAGTACCGGTGAACTGGCGACTAGCTTAACGTAAGCGCCGTCAGCAATTTTGGACCTGTGCGGTCTGTCTTTATCCTTATGTTTTTTCGTAAGATCGGTAGTCGGGTGGCTTTTTGGAATACAGAGATCGAGACTAAAAGTATTTAGCTACAATAAGGGTCGACGAATAGTTTGGGCTTTGAACAAAGCACAAAACCGACAGCAAGATACGTTGTGGTCTGGGCCTAAACAGGTGACGCAGTAAGAATGGAAATCTTGGTGTGGCATTTGCTTTCCACAGGCGAGACAATTGTTAACTTTTTCTGACATCGGTTAGAGCAAGAAAAAAGGATCGCCGATGGGGTACTTAAGCTTTAGAAAACTTCAGGATGATTCCATTTCGGCAACGAAAACTCAGGGTAGTGGCCGATCGGCACTCGTACGAACTGCTTCTGCTTCCACCTCCTCGGCAAGAAAGACTGATGTAATGGCATTGGCTGCCTGTTTTTATACCCCTGACGTCAGTTCTGGAGCAACAGCAATGGACGCAGTAGTACTAAGCCTCTGGTATTCGGGCCGACTGAGGGCTACCCCTGGCAGGATAACCCAACTGAGATGACTGCAACAGTGAAACACAAAGAACATCTTTTGTCTGTAATGTGTCTATCCGTGCACCTATGTATTCTATAACCTGGACAGGGTTCAGAAGAGATTTTGCTGTGTTGATTGTAATCCCTAGATAGTGTGCAAGTAGTAGGAAATAGTCTCTGGTCCGACAAAGTAGATGCTTGGTGGGAGCAGTAAGGAGCCAATTGTCCAAGTAAGGGTAGACCTGAATCCCCTGAAGCCTCAGGTGAACCACAAACGGGAATGAAGTGCCTCGGGAAATTATCTAAAGCACCCAATGGTCTGATGACATGGACTCCCATGCCGCCAGGTGCAATGAGAGGTGACCCCCGACTGCCTCCAGAGCAGAGCAGTCAGGCAACCCCTCAGGGTTGCTGTGCAGGCCTGTCCGGCAACGTTTCTCGAGACCCAAAATTCCTCGGACCCCCTGGGCCTCTGGGCCTGTGTCCGTCTTATCCCACACTGCCTCTAGGGGAAGAAAGGCCCCAAGTTTCCTGGGAATACGGAGACTTCCGAAACCACATCTTTTCCCCTAGCTGATTCCGGGAAAAGGTTCTTTGAGGGTTTGAGAAGCTGATTCCGATGGCAGACAGTGTCTTCCAGTCTCTCTCACTCTGGACAAAGGTAAAGGCGTCACAGACTGTCTTAGAGGGAAGAGCTGTCATACGGAGCATTCGCAAAAGACGTCTTGAAGGGTTCCATGAACTGACACAATCTGAGCCAGGCATTACGCCTCATGGGCATGGCAAACCAAGCCACACTAGCAGCTCCTTCGGTTGCATGCGAGAGAAGTCGCACAGATGCATTTGAAACCGCTGCCAATGTAGCCATCCTCGCAGAGAACATAGCCCTGTCCTCCTGCGACATGGACTTTGGGGGAGACTCAGCCAGTTCCTTAACCAGGACGCGCTGCAGTCAAGTAACATGGGTCAGATAGCTCAGCACCCTGATAGAAAAGGTCGCTGACGCATAAACCCGCTTCTCTAGATGATCCATCATCCTAGACTAACTGTCATGAGTATGGACCGAGGAACTCTCCTGGGCTAGTTCCTTCTTGGTGGTGGCTGCTACCACCATAGCATCTACCAGGGACCCTTTACTCCAAGCCGGTCTGTCTGCAGGGTGCCTCAATATTTTGTCCGGGAGTTTAGGGATTGGTTCCACAGTGTCCGGTTCCTTCCAAACCCACGAGGTGACCAAGTCCACTAATGAATCCGCGGGAGGGGACACCCAGGAAGTAGACAAGCCTGTGCCTAAAGCCTCCAGGCACAACGATTCATCAGAGGAAGGTTTTGGGGCAGACCAACCTCCCCGCTGGCGCAAAATTTCCATGATGTCCCCATCATCCAAATTAGTGTCCTCAGTGAGGGACTCCTAAGAGGAGTCCAAGTGCCTCCCCTTGCATGTATGCTTGCGAAGAACCTCTCCGGTGGGGCTTTCCCAGAGGGGGCTCGCAAACTACATATTGTTCCTCAAAGGGAACCACCTGGGGCTCCTCCAGCATGGACTGTCGCTGTGGTAAAATGATGGGATTCACTGGAGGGAGTCGGGGCGGAGTCCTAAGATATAGTCAGGGGCCTCTATCTACTGGAGAAAACCCTTTCCATGACAAATGTCGAAGGAGAGCGAGCTTAATGGGACACTATTAAGGGAACCGCTCTCCTCGGATCAGACGAGGGAATCAGAGCTGGGCCCCAAGTAGACAGAGGGCCGAGGAGGTGGCCGTGACCCAAGGTCAGAGCAGATGGAAAACATTCCACCCCCTCAGATCCGACACCCAAGCTCTGGCTCCTAGAGCCACTTGGATCCGAACTGGTCAGACCAGACACAATCCAGGCAGCTGCTGGTGTCAAGAAAACCAGTACCGTCGGCGCCGACCCCCTGACTAGGGGAACTCTCAGATCCATGTACTCCGAAACAGAGGGTCGGATCGGAGAAGAAGATATAGGTATAAAAAAAGGAAGCGAGCTCCCCCCCTCCACAGGGAGAGGGGGGCCGGCAAGACTAGCATCTGAACTTGTGTGCGAACAAATCTCTGCATCATTTTATCCAGGTCAGCTTCTGATAGACTGCGGGAAGAGCGCGACCAAGTCACTGACTCTGACCTGGCGGGTCAAACAACCGAAGCTCTGGAAGGTGGCCTGGCCTCCTCTGGCGAAAACAGTACAGTAGTGTACACTTACCATAAATGTAGATGTTAGAGTGTATTCACTGTTGCAGTCATTACACATTTGGGTTATCTGCTTGCAGTAGCCCTCAGTCGGCCTGATTAACAAAGTCTTGGATCCTGCGTCGGGTGCTGTCCCTTCTTCCAGGAGTTCAGGTCATCAGGGGTATAAAACATACAGCCGACGCCATTACATCAGTTTGTCTTGCCCCAGATGTTAGGTGCCCCCCCTAATGGGAAGCAATTAAATCTATAAATACAAGGATATACCTCCAACAGAAAAGCAAATACATCAAAAAGCTTTTAGAGCATAGTAAGTGAGAGTAGAGATATAGCCAGAGGAAGAAAAGGGGGATGGAGGGAGGGTAACCAGGACTGCAACAGTGAATACACTCTAACATCTAAATTATGTTAAGTGTACACAACTGTACTATGTTCGTGTTTCACTGCTGCAGTCATTACATTTGGGTAGATTCCCAAAGCTAAGGTTGGGAGGAGGAATTTAAATAGAATTAGGACAGCTATAAGGCCCTGCAAGACAGCAATGGCAAAACCAGCCCTGGATTTAGAGAAAATTGGCAAACGATAATGCTTGGTGAAAGTATGTACAGAACTCCAGGTAGCAGCTTCTAAGATGTCCCTAGTAGGGACGCCACCTGTGAAAGGCTGTAGAGGTAGATGCAGCCCTGGTTGAATGGGGTCTGATGCCTGTGGGATAGGTTTTCCATGGTGCTTATAGCAGAAATGAATGCAGTGGCCTATCCATTTTGAAAATAGCTTTCCCCTCTGTCCCTGCAGCAAATGCCACCAGTAGTTGTTCAGATTTCCTTTGAGGTTTAGTCCTGTCCAAGTAGATTCTAAGCTGTCTGTGCACATCTAAAGAGTGTAGTATCCATTCCCCTTTGTTCTGTGTGTTAGGAAAAAAGGTAGGCAAATGAACTGACTAAGAACCATACTGGATACCACCTTGGGCATGAAGGAGGGATTGGTTCTGAGACGCACCCTGTCCGCATGAAAGATAGTGAAAGGTTCCACTGTCATAAGGGCCTGTAATTCAGATACCCTTCTTGCAGAAGTGATTGCCAAAAGGAAAGCTGTTTTCCATGAAAGAAATTTTAAATCTACAGTAGCAGCTGGTTCGAAAGGAGGGAAGAGTGAGTTTCTCCAAGACAAAGTTAAGATCCCAGGCTGGAGATGGAGCTCTCCTGGGAGGCCTTAGAATTTTGGCCCATCTGTGGAATTGCTTGAGTACTGGGTGAGAGAAGAGGGGAGGCTCTGTGCTATAATGAGCTGAAATGGCTAAGGCATGAATTTTGGAGGAGGAAAAAGATAAGCCCTTATGAAGCATCTCAGTCAAGTATAGTAGAATCGGAGGTAAATTGGGCACTGCTGCGTTCATTCCTTGAGATTGGTTCCAAGCACAGAATCTTTTCCATTTTGCAGCACAAGGATTTTCTAGTACTAGGCCTCTTTCCCGCTAAAATGATATCCATCACTGATTTACTGAGGGATGGTCAAGGAGAGATTAGGTAATTAGCCAGGCTGCTAGGTTCAGGGTTTGCAGCTGAGGATGCAGAATCATGTTCACTTTCTGAGACAACAGGGAAGGTGCCATGGAGCCAAGCGTGACACTGCGCAAGAGTGGGTACCAATGTTGGCGAGGCCAGTCTGGTGCAATTAAAATCGTCCTTGGTTTGTCCTGTTTGATCTTTAATAGTACCTTGGAAGGCAGAGACAGAGGAGGAAAGGCATAAACTGATAGGTTTTTCCAGCTGAAGGATAGAGCATCCGCTTTCCAAACTTGCCTGTGGGGAATTCCTTGTGCAAAATTTGTCCAGTTGATGGTTCTGGTGGGAGGCAAACAGGTCTATATCTGGGACCCCACATTTGCTTGCCAACATGTTGAAAATCCTTGGTTCCAGTTTCCACTCGTGTGGGTCCATGAGGTTTCTGCTTAGTCAGTCTGCTAGTGTATTTAGTTTTCCTAGCAGGAATTGAGCTTGCCGATTGACTTGGTAGCTCAAAGGCTGTGCTCCACAATGCCATGGCTAGTCTGCAGAGGAGGTAAGAATGTGTACCCCCCTGCTTATGTACCACGACAGTGGTGTTGTCCGTCTTGACCATTAGTTGTCCTGGAAGAATGTGGTCCTTGAAGGCTGTCAGAGCATTCTCTACAGCTAACATTTCCTTTTGATTTATGTGCAGGTGCATTTGATTTGGGTTCCATTTGACCTGGATGCACTTCTCTGCAAAGTGAGCCCCCCATGCATAGTCTGATGCGTCTGTTAAGATTTGTTTGGCAGGGGGTAATGTGAATGGTAGTCCCCTGTTTTAGTGGCAGGTCTCTGCCCACCAAAGGAACTCTAGGCATAGGCAAGGTATGATAGGAGTCCTTGCTTCCAGATCCTGTGAATGTTGACACCATAGGCTTTTGAGATACCATTGTAGTTTCCTCATACGTAGCCTTGCATATGGAATTAGAAGAATGCATGAGGGCATGAACCCCAAGGCTTGCAGTATTTGCCTTGCAGATAGCTGGGTTTTTGTGGCCACTTGTTTGAAGATGTCAAATGTATCAGTTTCTCTGGCGTGAGGAAAGACATCTGGGAAGTTGTAATCAAACTTGCTCCCAGGAATATAATTTGTTGACAGGGTACCAGCTGGGACTTCTTTTCGTTTATGGTGAACCCCAGACAAGTCAGTACCCTTTGAACAAAGGCCAGATGATTGAAGAGAACGTCCTTGCTTTCTGCCTGAATTAGACAATCGTCCAGGTATGGGTATATTTGAAAATTTCTTTGCCTGCAAAATGCAATGACTGGAGCTAGGCACTTTGTGAATAACCTGGGCGCAGTAGATAAGCCAAAGGGCAGTGCAGAGAACTGACAGTGCATGAAGCCTGCTCTGAAGCATAGGTATCTTCTGCAAGACTCCCTGATAGGGATGTGCAGGTATGGTTCTTTTAAGACCAGTGTTGCCAACCATGCATCCTTGCCTAGCATAGGAAGCAGCTGGTGAAGTCAGCATTTTGAATTTTGGAGTCACCAGAAAGGTGTTTAGAATAGAAAGGTCCAGGATAGGATGCCATGTACTGCCTTTTCTGGGTACCAGGAAAAGTCTTGAACAGAAACCTTGTCCCATTTCCTCTTCTGGTACCAACTGAATAGCCCCCATGTTTGAAAGAGTACCTGATTTTGGGCCTCTGTCCACTGATTTGGGGGTAGATCTGGCCACCCACTTGGTGTTGGTAACCTGTGGAAATGTAATCTGTATCCTTGGGACACTATATTTAAAACCCATTTGTCCTGGGTAATGAGTTCCCAGTTTTTGGCATGCAGACCAATCTTTCCGCGTAAAGGAGCAATCAGTTGGGAAGTGCTTGGAAGTCTTAAAAGCAAGTCATTGAGATGGTTTTCCATAGGGGGGAGTCTTGCTGCTCCCAGGTTTTGGTACGGAAATCCCCCACTGCCTGGTCTTGAGAGTCCCCTTGAGACTGAAACCTGGGGTTTCTGCTGTGTCTGGGTTTAGCTTGAGAAGACCTGGGGCTGGAAATGACCAATTTTTTGAGGGCCAGTGCCTACTAAATCTATGAAGCTGAACTTGTAAGAAATCTTTACCAGTCTGCATAGATTTAGCTTTATCTTCCATCTTTTTAAGAACTTCCTCAGCCTTGTTGCCAAACAGGCAGTCCTGATTTAAGGGAGCATCCAACAATTTAGCTTTAACATGTTCAGGCAAAGATTGCTCCTTAAGCCAAGCATGCCTTCTAAGCACAGACCCAATAACAGCTTGCAAGAGGCCTCTAATGAATCAAATCCACATTGCAAAGTATGTTTTCCAACCTGTTCAGCAGAATGCATTAAATCCTAGAATTCTTTATTTTCAGCACAGTCAGGAATTAATCTGTTAAAGCATGTTGTTGATACTTTAACATATGAAACTGGCAGTTTAAAGCCCTAATGGCCAAGGTTGCAGAAGTGTAAACTTTCTTACCCCATCTATCCAGCGCCCTGGAGTCTCTGAGGGGGTAGGATTTTTAGCAGTAGAAGCCTTAATGCCTTTGGGTCCCTGTGAAATAGTCTCTGGATCCGCAATAGGATTTTTAAAAAGGAATTTGAGAGAATCAGGAACTCTGTAATATCGGTCAGGTTTTCTGGGAAAAGGAGGCAAAGAATCAGGGGCCAAACTAGATTCTGAGAAAGCATCAACTACTAGTCTAGTACAGGAGATGTAGCTAAAGGCCTATGCTGAGGCAAAAGTAAGAAATCCCTAAGCCTCTTTTCTGAATCAGAAAAATCCTAGCTTTCCCAGTGGAAATGCTCCCGTACAGTATGCAAGGTTTCACCAAAAGAAAAATCCTCTGGAGGAGAAGAGGGAATAGAGTCCTCTGCATCAGAATCCTCATAAGTAGATAGGGGCAAATGCAGATCATCAGAAGAATCAGAAAAAAACAGATTCCTGCTCAGAAGATTCATAAATAACTTCAGTCCTAGGTCTCTTAGAAGGGGAAGGTTGACTTCCCCTGATTAGAGTTATAAGATCTTCAGCCATTCTTATTTGTTTTTAGGCATAGAGGCCTGAGCTTGCAGCCTGGGTGTCTGTTTCTTAGGCATGGTTTGAGATTTTGGCCTAAATTAAGAAGGAAATGTCGGTTTGATATGCAAGTCCGTAGGCCTGAATACACCCTAAGAAGCCAGTGCCTGCACAGTGGCTCTGGACCCATGTAAGGTAGAGACATCCGCAGATTCCACAGCTGAAGCATCTCGCGGCATACTGGACTCGGAATGGGTCTCAGTAGAGGCCTACGAGTCAGAAGTAGCAGGTATAAGGGGCTGCGAAAGCGCCTCTGAGTACCGGCGAACTGGCGACTAGCTTAGCAGAAGCGTCATTGGCAGCTTTGGACCTCGGCGGCCTCTGTCTTTATCTTTGCATTTTTTTCGGAATCCCGGTAGGTGGAAAGCTAACAGACGACATTTCTGTACATATAGTTATGTTCTATATATAGTTAGTATATGTTTTTGTGTTATTTAATATATGTAAATTAAGTTTTTAGACAAAAGTATAATATTATTATTATACATCATGATAATAGATTGGAAGTCTAGTTATATACTTTTTTATTTAGTAACAACATAGGATGTTCATTTATTCAGGATGTTTTATTACATATGGGCGTAGAGGTACTAGTCTGCAAAAAGAACTATTAAGAAAATGCATTCAGAGTAGTTAATTGGATGATTGAATAATTGTTTTATTGGAATGTAAGAATTTTGGTATATAAGGTTATTTTAAACAGTGTGTTAGATCTGAAGAAGCATACTTGTTTGTACGTGAAAGCGCTCATCTATTCTTTCTTTTATTATAATAAATGTGTTGTGATTTAAAATTTTGTTACGCAGTCGTTATATCCATCGTGGTGGATTCCATTCGTGTATTGTCACACAATTTGCTACTGGCTTTGGGTTGACGAGTGTATCACAATTTGCCT